>NC_061513.1:283657357-283699527 GCF_022539505.1 Lolium rigidum
CACTTTATTACCCCCAAAACATAAGAGTTACAATATGTACAAAAGAGAAAAGAAAAGAAGAGACAAGCTATATACAAAAGAAACCTATGGGAGAGACTTTAGCCATATTGACAGAGGATCTACATCAACAGCTTTCACCCTATGCATAAGCATGGTGATGTCATGAAAAAAACCTGCCTTCCAACTTCTGAAAGTCGGCCTGATATGTTTAAAGATGCATGCATTCCTTTGCTTCCAGATGTTCCAACATGCAATGATCACCACTTCAACAAAGCATGGGCCCTGAAAATTTCTTTTGGCAGCATATAATGATGCAAGTGTATCTCCGGGGTGCCAGGGTATTTGCAGATAATTCCAAATTCGTGTGCTATACATGCAATTAAAAAAGAGGTGTCTCCAATCTTCATAAGAGTCATCATGACACAACACACAACTGTGAGTATCAGACACATTCCAATGCCTCCTCAATAGCATGTCCTTGGTATTTATTCTATCATGAAGAATAAGCCAGGCAAAGAATTTGTGTTTTGAGGTACATTTGCTCTTCCACAACCAAATAGAGGGAGTATGGTTTGGCATTGAACCAAAATGCAATCGATAGATCAGACTTGGCTTATATTGTCCATTACCTTTTTGGATCAACCAAGTGTCCTTTGTCTCCTCGTATAATTCCACATTTTGAAGAAAATCCCTCAATCGCAACATTTCTCCATGAGCCCGTGTGGACAAAGGAAGATGAAATCCATCCGTAATATCATCCATACTACAAAATTCTTTGACTGATCGAAGCTTATCCTTAGTGAAAGAAAACAGCCTAGGAAACCCGACATCCAAGTGATTCCTCTTTCCACTTGTCTCCCCAAAATAGTATGGACTCACCATTTCCAATTGTACATTTTGTGACAGCTCTGTACTGATCCACCAAGCTGAACACATCTCTCCACCGAAGGAGCCAACAAGTACAGCAGGCATGAGGAACTGATCCAAAATAGTAAGAGTCCCTCACTAATTGCACCCGGGGAGTAGCATCATTATTATAGAATTTATGAAGATACTTCAGCAGAAGTGCTGTATTTTGAATTCTTAAATCAATGATGCCCAGGCCACCTTTATTCTTGGGTTTACAAATCATTTGCCAGGCAGCCAGAGAATGAATTTTCTCCTTATCTTTCCTTCTCCACAGGCAGTGTCTCCTTGCTCTATCAACTACATTTACCACTCCCACAGGAATCCTTAGAGAAAGCATGAAAAAAGTAGGCAAAGAAGAGAGCACTGAGTTGACCAAAACCAATCTATCCCCATAAGACAAAAAGGATGTAGTGGCAGATAATCTCCTCTCCACCCTATCAATAAGAGGTGACATATCTCTGATTGTTGGCTTAGTGGTTCCCATTGGGAGACCTAAATAAGTGAAGGGCATGCTACCCAACTGGCAATCAAAATCTCTAGCAAGATCAACAGCCTCATCATGTGACAAATTTATAGGGATCATAGAGGATTTATTATAATTAACCTTAAGACCTGTGAAAGCAGCATACTGATCCAGGATATGTTTGAAGGCAGCTAATTGCACTCTGTCAGCAGGTAAGATAATAATAGTATCATCGACATACTCGAATGATAGGAAAATCATTTTCAACAGGAATTGGAGCAACCAGAATTCCCTCTGTATGCAATATTGACCAATGTCTGTAGTAGATCAGCCCCTTGTACAAAAAGCAGAGGAGACAGAGGATCTCCTTGCCTTACCCCTCTCCTACATGGAAAAGATTTACCAGGCACACCATTGACTAAAATAGAGGAAGATCCTGAGGACAACACCTCCCTTACCCAAGTCGAAATAGCTCGAGATATCCCTTGGCCCTCATTATCCGAATAATGGCTTCATGGTCCAGAGTATCAAAAGCCTTTTCAAAGTCAATTTTCAGGACTACAATCCGTCTCTTGACCGTCGACACTCGGTACAAAAACTCAAAAGACCATGCAAGGCAGTCCCGAATTGTTCTCTCTGCCGGATAAACCCATACCGATTGGCATGAACAGTTCTTTTGATTTCACTTTGCATCCTATTAGCATGCCAATTTAGTCAAGAATTTGAGGCAAGTATTAGTCGGAGAAATTGGCCTAAAATCATTTATAGTCTCGTAGACTGTGTTTCTTAGGCACTAAAGTAATGAAGGATCCATTTATACTCCGTAGGGAGGCTTTGCCACCGTGAAACTCATGACATAAATTAATAAAATCAGCTCGACTATACCCCAACATTTTTTCAAAAATAAGCCATTGAAACCATCGGGACCGGGGGCTCTATCCGGCTTCATATGTTGAACAATCTTGTCAATCTCTTCATCGAAAAAAGGAGTAACCAGAGAATCAAGGTTATCCACCCTCTGAATGACAGCTCCCAGATCCATAGGAGTAGTTGCCCTGCAAACTCCCATCCTATTTTTGAAGCTATGAAGGAAAGCATTAGCCTTTTCACCATGAGTGGACAAAGTATTCCCATCATCATCCATAATATCTGCAATCACATTATGCCTATATCTCTCTGTGGCCTTGGAGTGAAAAAATTTTGTGTTTTCACCTCCAAGTTTGATCCATCTTATAGTGCATCTCTTCTTCCAATAATCAGACTGAGACTGCAGCAGAGCTTTTAAATGTTCCTTCACAATATTCCTGAAATTAAATTCAGGCCTGCTCAACTCTCTTTCATCCTCCAACTGATCAAGAATCAGAATTGCCTGGTTACACTTCAAAATTAACTGCTTAATGGCAGATAAGCTTTTCCCCCATCTCTTAAGCTCATATCTCAGATTTTTTAGCTTGGTCGAAAGAATGCCTGCAAGCATAAGAAGATCTAACTGGCCAATTCCACACCTCCTTAACCAAGTCCATAAACCCAGGCTGCCCAACCCAATGATTTTCAAACCTAAAAATGTGTGCTTTAGGTATAGTTGTAGCAATTTGAATCACACAAGGAGTATGATCAGACACAGGTTTGGCCAAGGGATGAACTAAGGTATTTGGATACTTGAGAGTCCATTGACAGCTAGTAAAAAACCAGTCAAGTCTGCTCAAGCAAGGGCTGATCCTGCATATTGGACCAAGTAAACTTTCTGCCTTTTAAGGGAATCTCCACTAAGCCAAGGTAACTAATAATTTCATTAAAAATGAAAATATCATTCATATCAGATCCAGGCTTGTTTCTATTATCAACAGATCTCATAAAGTTAAAATCCCCAACTAGCAACCAATGTTCATCAAAAGGAATCTGAAGATCATGCAGCCATTGAACAAAGTTATCCCTCTCTATGCCTCTACAAGGACCATAAACATCGACCAAAGTCCAAGACTCTTTTGTATGCTTTGAGGTAAAAAGAACCCTCACCGCTGATCTATGTATTTCCAAAAGAGTACCATCAAAAATAGAACTGCTCCATAATATAATAATGCCACCAGAGGCCCCCACGTAAGGGGAGAAAGCAAACCGATCAAACCTTTTGGGGCAAAAGCTCTCGATAAAAGAATGATCAAAATTCTCACACTTAGTTTCTTGCGAGACATACCACTCGAGCGAGTTACTTTCATCAATTTTATTATACACTCGCCAAACGCTTATCTTTATCATTTAGGCCTCTCACATTCCAAATCCGTAACCAACCAATCCATTAACCATTGTTTTGTGCTATCCATTAAAACCCAAGTGAGTAAAAAGCAGCACATAGCCATTGGACAACCAACAACTCATACAATACACAAGACAAGCAAATAAGGTCCAAGCATCATAGCATTGCGGTTCATATATATATAATACTCGTGATAGATAGTCTTGCACACAGGCATCATAAGTGTAGCTAAGGCAACAAAATAAGCCCACATTTGGGCACAAAAGCACCACATAAAGATGTATTATCATTTAAACTCCCGAAGTAGAGTCTTGCATGTAAGAGGCCATAAGCTTCTCCTCAGCCAACTTGTCTGCAGTATCTCCAAAGCTGCACCAACCTTCTGAATCACCTTTATGGGAGTAAAAGGTGCAACATTCTCCTTACTGGGCTTGGACCTGGGCTTTTTCTTTGCCTCCTTCTTGGGCTCCAGCTGTTCATTGATGGGCTCAGCCTTGTATCCCTGCTTGATGGCAGCCTGGCCTAGTACTCCTCCCGACCCCTTCCTCCAGGCGGGCACAACCTTTTTCCCGCGTCCCCTCTTCCTTGTACCCTCCAAAGGAGGCACCACCAGCTGATCAAGCAGCATATCTGCAGAGTCTTGTACTGAAGAATCTGTGTCTGAAACTGAAGATCCACCAGGTACAGCAGGGTCAGCATCCACCAACGGCTTCAGGAAATGCATCAAAGAAGCAGGCATTCCCAGTACATTATCTTGCAATGGATCAGGGATCAGAGCATGCTGAGCTGTGTTTGCAGATGAGCCAACCTCGAAACCAAACGAGTGCCGGACGTAGTATTTGTATGGGACCAGGGCAAGATGGGGATCAACCATATATCCCTGCACATCATGCATTGGTACATTCTGTGGCTGCTCTTCCTCCCACTCTTCAGTGATATCCTCTATCTCAATGAGCTCCATGTTTCCTTGCTGCACAAGTACTGGCCCTTCTCCAGGAACAAGTTGAACAGAAGAAATAGTATGATCAGTGAACTGAACAGATATGGAGGAGGGGAGCTGCTGCTTAAAGACAGGCCCAGGTACATCCCATCCATGGTTAACATTGTCATTACCAGCATGACCCTCTTCATTCCAATTATCCCAGCCCTGGTTCATTGGGGCAGCCCAATTGTCTTGTGGTGGAATAGGACCAACAAAGAACTGTGGATGGGGATTGCCATTTTCTGGCTCAGGGGATTCATCAGGTGGCAGCACATCCTCTGGTTCACTAGTCAAAATGTAGATTGGAACAGTCCATGATACTACTGTCCCCCCATATCTCTGTGGTTCCCTAATAACCAAAGACCTGGGCACATCTCTAGTTCCTCCATATGCAACTCTAATCAGAGTACGAGCAGGGGTGGGATCCTCTCTAATCCATCCCCTCATCTTACCAAACTTGGCAACAGAATCCCTTAAGAATTCCTCATTGCGATAATCCATAGGCAAGTTAAGCATCATTAACCAACTAAGACGAGTATAAACCGTTGCTCGGAAATTTTCTCCTTCATCATGCCTAACAAAGGTTACTGTTCGACCATTTTCAAGTTGATGAGCAGGTTGATTAACTAGCAGATCTCTAACAGCACTATCTCGCATGCGGTACAAGCCCAATCCAACTGCACTTTCCGCAAAGTTCACTACCTCCAAATGCAGATTCTCCTGGATGTGATCATGTACCTGATTGAGAACTTCATCGATCTCTGCTCCCTCTGGCCGCGGAAGAACTTGAGTAATGGCCCAAGACTCATGGCGACGAGGTGGTGGAGTCGCCGCCGTGACGTACATGCGCGCCGGCCTCTCATCAGCGCCCCAGGGTTGAAGCACCTGGAAGCCCGCCGGCGTGAATCGGTGGGGATCCACCGGGAAGTTCGCCATCGCCGCGTGGCAGGAAGGTGAAGAAGCAGAGACGGGACAGAGAGCTAGCACAGGATGAACAGTGCAGGGCGGGGCATCCGACGTATTAAGCACAGGAATTATTGCCTTCTGTCCATCCTCGCGCGAAACGAGGTTGCCAGTTTTGGACAAAACTTTTGCTACCCATCGCATTGATGGTGGTTTTCTCCAACAGTCTTTTTTTTCATGCCCATATCGGTAACACGATTTGCAACGAATTTTGCCAACACATTCCTTTGTACTGTGCGAGAAACTGAGGCATCGTTGGCAAGTCCAGACACGATCCACCATATCATCAAGCATTGACTGAAAATCAGAATCATGGGCTGGGCTATCAGGGAAAGAATCAATTGGGCCCGAGAAAACCGGCCTATCCAAATTCAGGCTAGCCAAACCAGAAACTTCCCGCTCATTACGCTGATCAATCTGCTGAGCCCTTGGTGGAGTTGCAACGCTGCCAAACTGAATTTCCAACGGTGGAGGAGGAGAAAGAGATGCAGCAAAAACCACCTTAGACTTTTTTCCCAACTGCGGGCAAACATACCCTGCCTCAATAAGATCATCTTTAAGCGTCTGGGAAGCAGGATACTCATAACCTGTACAAGCAGGGTACTCCAGTAGAGCAGCAAAAGAAAGACGTTTTTGCACACCATCTACTCTTTTCTTTATGGCTGAAACAGATGGTCTCTGCTTAAGAACCCTAAGGGCATGATCTGTACGCTTTTTATTTGGGCTAACCAGAACCCATTCTTCAGCACATTCCTTTTGCCACAATTTGAATTCATGTTTCCAAGATGGTCCACCATTGCCCCAAAGATGAAAGAAGCATTTGAAAGCAGGACAAGCAAAGGATCTGAGAGAATAAACCATAAACCCAACATGCTTTGAGGCCACAGAGAATCTGAACATTCTATCCCCAAGATGAATAACATGCGAGATCATAACATATGCCTCCAATGCGGGACTTCGAGCTAAACCAACGGATGACTCATCCAATTTAAATTTGGCACGTCCAAAGGAGACAACCATGATAAAGTGGTTAGCCTTGCCTAAGGGATGAACTGTAGATCTAAATCTACGCAAGACATCCGATTGAAAACCAGATCCAAAGGAGAAGTCCATACCCAAGTCAACTGCTTCATGCATAGAGAGGCTAGGGGATTCATCATTCAACTTGTCTAACCCATGAACACGTACCTTAGGGGCAGAGATGCATTGAGAGAGTGTTGCCGTGTGAGAGGGGAACCTCACATTTGTGCCAACCAAAAGAGAGTCCCCATTTTCAAGAGATCTACCAACAAGGCATTCACCTTTTGCATTTAGCGGATTAAGCCGAGCATGATCCGACCAAAAGTGAATCATACCATCATAGGAGTTGTCACGACGACGATCTTGGTCCCTTGAGGTGGAATACTTGACCTTCCAAATGCCATCAGGAGCCGCCATACCGCACCAGCCAAACCAAGAAAAAGGGCTCAAAAGAAAGAGGACAATCCGCCGGAGAGGATGATTGGAGAGAATGGAGTGGTTCACCAGAGATCAAAGAGATCGCCGGGGAAGAAGGTGTTTAGGGTTTGGGGTCGTGGGAGGGAGAGGGAGACGCCATCCCCATCTCGTCCTTTTTCTAAAACTTTGATGAGGTTAACCTAATTTTCTTTGGAAGTACTAATTTAACTTCCCTTTTTCTTGAGGAATACCTCATATGATATCTTTAGGGTCCAACATCGTTACTCTAAACACATCACTATTGGAATATAGCTCCTATACTTCCATGTGTTCTTACCATGTAACTAGGGTTCTGATGTACTTGACACAGTTCCCATGGTTTTGGAACACAATTCTTGCTCTGTAGTTGAAGACCTGACTTCTTATTGTACTCCTCTTAATTATTTAGGATGATCTAGTCCATCACATAATGATTCTCAGGTGAATCATATACGATTAACATCTCTACCACGCAAGTAAGCATATTTTATTCATATCTCTCTTCCTTACCTCCCATGATTGACTCATCATGGTCTATACTACCTCAGATAACTCATATTTTTATCACTTACTATTAATTGTTTTAGAAGTTGGGATATTTTTACTTACCCATTACTTGTCTTGGTATACCTCTTCTAGTAAGGTACCTTCCTTATGTACTTATGTTAATCACTGGTTATCACTCCTATGACAAGTTCGAATAACTCTTGCTTAACCATAATAAGTGTTGGTATACATCTTCCAATAGGATAACTTCCTTATGGTTGTATCCTCTCTTTGGACTACCATGTATTGTATACCAACTGTGATCTACTCATCTATTGTTTTAAGGACTTAATGGTGTACTATATGTTTGGGATTAGTTAACTAACTTTACTTAGGAAAGATAGGTAAAAAGGTTGACTCAAGTGTGTCAGGATTATTCCCAAGTGAATATCCATCTCAAGTCATAAGAATATTTGGTTCAGCTAAGACAACTTCCTATAGACACTACCAATCCTATAGGTCTCCTTTAAAGGGTTTTAATCCTAGGGTCAAAGCATTTGCTCTGATACCAACTGTGATGACCCGGCATACCACTGCATGGTGTAGTTGTTGCGGTCAGAAACCCACCGGCGGGCAGCGACTGGCAACACCGTAGAGCCGGGAATCTCCCAGGACTGCGGCTGGCCCTGGTCCCTCCGAGCGACGGCCCGCAAAGCCTTCTGGTCACACGTCCGATGCTGTCGCAAGGGCGTGCCACCTGACCTATACCTGGTCAGGAAGGTGTTGGATGATGCCTCGCTTAGTTTCCTGCATGGCATACACGTAAACATTAAATACGAGCCTCGATCGGCTCTCAGGTTATCCTGTGAATCGTTTCAAAGAGCCAATCCACCCATGATTCGTACGAGGTGTACGAATATATGGTGGTCCTGCTTGATCAAGATAAAGCTAAAGCGATCTACGACGATTTAGGGTTTTCACCGCATAATCGGATCATCCTACTCACGATTGGGCCTCGCGCTCGCGTACGGTGATCGTAAGCCGATCCTAGACAGGGCCTAAAAACCAACACGAGGTTGATCCCCGGAACATCCTGTCTAGGGCTAGCAAACTCCACCCTACACGCCGCTGGATCCTCCAACCCTTTGTAAGGCCTAACTATTGCGGATATTAAACTAATCCTTGAAGAACAAGGAGCAACCGTAACGGATCGGATCTACTAAACAATGATCAAGCGGGGTGCCGCCCCTACACCTAAGATAGGTGTAAGGGCGGCTAGATGTATAAGGGTTGCACTACGACGAGCATATGATACGAAGAACAATGCTAACCCTAACACATCTAAGATAACTACGTTGCTCGCCATCAAAAAGGCTTCAGCACGAGCAACGCATGAACAACGTAATAAGCTTGTCTGCCTAGATCGCAAGATGCGATCTAGGCAGCATGGTGCTACCGGAAGAAACCCTCGAGACGAAGGAGTTGGCGATGCGCCGAGATTGGTTTGTGTTGAACGTTGGTTGTTGTTTATTTCATAAACCCTAGATACATATTTATAGTCCGTAGACTTTCTAACGTGGGAATAATCCCGACCGTGCACGAGGCAAACTCTAACTAACCGACACGTAATCTACTATGTTACAGATACAAGGGCAAACTAGCCCAAACTTTGCATATAAGGCCGATTCACGTATTTCTTCCGTATATAATCTTCAAGCCCATCTTGATCGCGGCCCACCTCTGACTCGGTCAAATTCTGGTGATAACACATGCCCCCCTGGTTTTGGAAACGACATTTCCAAAATCATTATGCCTTTCCTTCGTCGGGTCATGTCGTGGCAGAGCAGAAACCCGCCGCAGAATCCTTCATCATGATGCCTTTCCCCTTCCACTTCTCCACGTGGCCTGCGAAATTTCTCTGTTGGGCACCACTTCCTCGGAAACTGCTGTGGCATTGAATCTCCCTCATATCCCCTTTTATTTAACCGTTCTAAACAGTTGGCTTCTTCATCCCCTTCGCATTAGCACCCAAAAAACCCTCCTGCGCCACCATGTCTTCTGCCTCCTCTTCCTCTTCCAGTCTCTCCTATGGGTCTTCCTCCTCCCGCGAGACGCCGGAGGACATCCGCGCACCAGAAGAATGGGACCAGGAAGACCACGCCTCCTCCATCTGGTCCGAGGACGAACAGTCCTTGACCAGCGGGGATGAAGATCTCCAGTTCCTCGCCGACGTGGAACTGGAATCGGAAAGTGAGGATGACCAGTTCCCCTGGGACGGCTGCCCCTCCTCTGAAGAAGAGGAAGAGGAAGACGACGACGACGACGACTCCCTCGAGGGCTACCCGCCGGCGAAACGCCTCCGCATGTGGTGGGACGACGACAGCAGCGACGATGAAGAGGAGGATGAAGCTCCCGTAGAGGGCTACGGGAGCAGCGACGAGGAGCCCATCGGCGGCGAGTGCCGATGAGAGTTCCGAGGATGACGACGAGGGCAGCGATGGCCCGTAGACGAGGATCTACTAGTGTAGGCCTAGTAGTAGTAGATTGGTCAACAGACCCTTCTTTTGTTCTTCCTTCTTTGAGCAATCAGCTCTTTCTTTGTAAGAAATCCTGTTCATTAATGAAGAAGTTTCCCCAATTTGATTTGCCGATTTCTTTTAAGCCGATTCTCGATGAGCCGATGGCAACGCATCGGTTTCTCATAATCCGCCCTTCATCCCTTCGACCACGGGGTGATCGCGAACTTGGTTAGATCTCAATAAGCCGACGTCAGCGCATCAAGCCCTCATGATCTATCTTCCATCTTTTCGACCAATGAGTTCGAGTTCTGCTGGATCACCACCCTTGACGAAAATCGCGACGCAGGACTAGCCGATGGCCACCCAATCGGCTTTCAAAGTCGAGCATCCACCGGGCCAGCTGCCCCCCGAGTCTCAATCAAGGCGAAACAGAGACGAGGACACGCAATTCAGACAAATGGACCTGGGTTCGTTCATGTCCGAGAAAACTACCATGCAGAGCCAGCCAGAGCCGATTACTTTCCTTTCGTTGAAAGCCGATATTGCAGAAGCTCGCTCAACGGCTCAGAAACAGAATTCCTCTGACACCGAGCTGGAGGTCCATGAGTTTTGAACACGTAACTGGTAGATCCTGTATCATTGTGCTAGAGTCAATGGCCATGCATCGGCTTTGTCCCTCAGCTCTAAAGTCGATGCCCGTGCATCGGCTGTACCTTGCGAGAAACTGCGTGAGATTTTTTTTTACAGGCCGATTTTTCTATCGGCCCCCGACGTTTCACTGCACATGTATCGCACATGTTCATCTGATTAGGTGCCCCCCGAGCCGATTCTGCCAGGTAACTGCTGAAATCGGCTTCGTGATTAACCAAGGCACTCTATGCGAACGTCGGCTTGATTAGGACCAGTGTGGACTTCTTCTAGCTCATTAGCCGACGTAACCCTATTGCCCATTAGATTGGCGTTGAACCCAGGCAGAATGGATGGTGAGGATAATTTTGGCCGATTACTTGGATCGGCATCGCCACATTTGTCCAACGATGTTGCTCTTGTTACACGGTCAGGCCGGTGGATAAAACCAGCCTAACCCCGTTCTTTGTCACGTCGATGCGCTCGCAGTCGTCCAAATTGATGCTTGAGAGTGGCTCTTGGCCTGATGTCTCCCAAACGTTCATGCCAGCCGTTGAAATCTCGGCTGAATCATCTGCGTGGACGACTTCTACTTCATCTCCATCCCACTGTATTAGGCATTGGTGCATTGTGGATGGAATGCAACAGTTGGCGTGGATCCAATCTCTCCCTAGTAGGACAGCATAGGAGCTCTTGCTGTCGACAATAAAGAACGTCGTAGGGACAGTTTTCCTTCCTACGGTCAGATCCACATTCAGAACACCTTGTGCGTCAGATGCTTGGCCGTTGAAATCGCTCAGTTTCACATTGGTCTTGATCAGATCCGAGCTGGAGCGTCCCAACCGACGTAGCATGGAGTATGGCATAATGTTAACTCGCCGCTCCGGTGTCCACCAACATCTTGTTGACAAGGCTGCCCATTGATGTAACCTCGTAAGTACAGGGCCTTCGAGATGCCCGTAGCTTCTTTCTCGTGGCTTCTCAAAGATGACCGGCCGTGGGCCGCGATCAAGTTGTGCCACGGGTGCTTCGTCTAATCCCGGAGCACTAAACTCCGTTGGAAGGATGAACACCATGTTTGTGCCAGCCGATGTCTCATCATCGGCTTTCTTTTGTCTGGGGCGCCACTCTTTCCTTTGTGGCCGACCTTCTTCGTCCAGGGTTCGCTGAATTTTGGCGGCTAGATCAGGCCACGCCTTCCTCAATGTGTGCAGGTATAACCTTTCAGCTTCCTCCAACCCACGCAGACGCTGAACCCTTCGCTTCTGGGAACGGCTGAGCCCATCAGGGCACCACCTTGGCCGATGATACTTGCCTTCTTCTTCATCATCGTCCTCTAGTTCCTCGAGATCTTCCACCCGAGCGGACTCAGCATGCTTGTTCCGAGGCGGGAGAGGCCCTAGACGTTTGAACACGGACACGTTAGCTGCATCCTTCTTCTTTTGTTTACATTCTGGGCAATTGCCGATTGTAGGCAATCGGCTCATTCCTGAATCCCAGCAGTGTCTGAAGAAGGGGCAGTCCCAGTGCCTATCCACGTCGTCTTGCTCCCTCGACTTTTCCTTGGCGTGGCGCTCATATCGCTCCTCGTCGTGATCATGCCGACGTCGTCTCCTGTCGTCCCTAGCCAGACGATCTTTTTCATCATCGCCGTTGTATCGCCGGCGTTGGTCGTATTGACCCACATACTTGTTGAGGAGGTGATCAGAGAGAGGTCGCTGATATCTTACGTTCCTCACTTCTCCCTCTGTGATGTAGCGCTTGCCGTCGTGGCGGAGCCGATCGCGTGGAGCGGCTTCCTCTCGTGTCTTTGCTATGAGAGCGAGTTGCCCTCATCTCCGTCCTTACCGGAGTGGTGCCCAGGTCCCACCATGTTGATATTGCACGAGAAATCTGGCTGGCACCCTCCATGGTAAGTATACTCCACCATGTTAACGGCGGGGAAGGGGTGTGTGTCGACCTTCATGGCGTACTCGGTTGAAAATTAGCCGCCCTTTTTCTATCGCCATTTGGATCTGCCGACGCCACACCCTGCAGTCGTTAGTGGTGTGGGTGAACGTGTTATGCCACTTGCAGTATGGCTTTCCGTTCAGCTCCTGCACCGTGGGGATCTTGTGGCCTTCGGGTACCTTTAGCTGCTTCTCCGTGAGTAAGAGGTCGAAAATCTGCTCAGTTTTGGTCACGTCGAAGTCGAACCCTTTGGGAGGGCCTTGTGGCTTAACCCACTTGCAGGACACGGGGCCTGCCGCCCGAGTCCATTCAGCCACTGCTACCTCTCGATCTCCCGTAGCACCTTCATCCTCGTCTTCCTCAACCAGGACCACCGCACGCTTGAATTTGTCCTGGTAAACATCTGGGTGGCGCTGTTCATATGCTGACAGCTTCTGCACCATGTGCGCCAATGAAGGGTAGTCTGCTTGGGAGGCCACGTCCTTGATCGATGATGAGAGACCCACCACCGCCAACTCGACTGCTTCTTTTCACTTACGTGAACCGAATAGCATCGGTTCCTAATGGTCCTGAAGCGCTGGATGTATTCTGACACTGTTTCCCCGCGCTTCTGTCGTACTTGTGCTAGATCGGCAATACCAGCCTCGGAAGCCTCTGAGTGATACTGTATGTGGAACTGCTCTTCCAACTGCTTCCAAGTCCGGATTGAGTTTGGTGGCAGCGATGTGTACCACCCGAAAGCCGATCCTGTGAGGGACTGTGCGAAGAACCTCACACGCAGCTCGTCTGATGCTGAGATCGTGCCCAGCTTGTGCCAAATATCGGCTCACATGCTCGATGGAGCTGGAACCATCTCGATCCACTAAACTTTGTGAAGTCCGGGAGCCGATATTTGGGTGGTAGCGGGATCAATTCGTACTCGTTGGGGTACGGCTTGGTATAGCCGATTGTCCTCTTTTTCGGCATCATGCCGAACTGATCTTTCAGAATTGTACAAATCTGATCCGCGGTGATGGCTGAAGGTGTCAAACCCTGAAGATTCGCCGGGGTGGCATACTTAGCCAGCCATGCTTGCTTTTCCAGTTCTGAGCCAACTGCGGAGCTGAGCTCTGGAGGTTTGTCGGAGTGGCGTACTTAGCTAGCCACGTCTGCTTCTCAAGATCTGCTCCCGACGTTCCTCCTGCTGTTCCAGAGGTCCCTGCCGTTGCAGCCTGGTTAGAGAGTGCCCGATTCTCGCGGTCGGCACGTATGCGCACGTGTATCCGTGCGGGATCTCCTTGGGCGCCTCATGTAGGAATTGGTAGTCACTAGGGTCACCACCAATCTTGTAGACGACGTATGCCGATGAGCTCGGCACTTCTGGTGCTGCCAATGCAAACGGCAGCGGTGGACGGGACTGGAGTGGCATCTCTCCTTGGTAAGTCCCCAGAGCTGGTCCTGACGGAGAATACCGGTGGCTCATGATTTCCTGGATCACGCGCAGAGCGACACGCTCCAAAGTGTTCACCGAGGCTCTCGGAGTGGCGGTGCGGCGAATGAGCCACCATGAAGTTGATCTCTCGACGCAGCGACCCGGTGCGTTCTTCCGACGGGGCGGACATGTCCACTCCATCGAGCGCGCCTTCGAGTGAGAACCCCTTCCACCCGATGCCATGGGAGCGGGTTACGTGGAAAGAGCCGATGAGGTCGGCTTCGAGGACTGCCTTGATCTCGTCATGCTTCTTCTTGAGCTCATCAGTCAGATCCTCGTACTTGACCGGAGTGCCTTCCGCCATCTCAGATGTAGATGGCGATGCGGTGGATGTAGACGATTGTCCCACCGGGCGTGCCAGAATGTGTTGCGGTCAGAAACCCACTGGCGGGCAGTGACTGGCAACACCGTAGAGCCGGGAATCTCCCAGGACTGCGGCTGGCCCCGGTCCCTCCGAGCGACGGCCCGCAAAGCCTTCTCGGTCACACGTCCGATGCTGTCGCAAGGGCGTGCCACCTGACCTATACCTGGTCGGGAAGGTGTTGGATGATGCCTCGCTTAGTTTCTGCATGGCATACACGTAAACATTAAATACGAGCCTCGATCGGCTCTCGAGGTTATCCCGTGAATCGGCTCAAAGAGCCGATCCACCCATGATTCGTACGAGGTGTACGAATATATGGTGGTCCTGCTTGATCAAGATAAAGCTAAAGCGATCTACGACGATTTAGGGTTTTCACCGCATAATCGGATCATCCTACTCACGATTGGGCCTCGCGCTCGCGTACGGTGATCGTAAGCCGATCCTAGACAGGGCCTAAAAACCAACACGAGGTTGATCCCCGGAACATCCTGTCTAGGGCTAGGAAACTCCACCCTACACGCCGCTGGATCCTCCAACCCTTTGTAAGGCCTAACTATTGCGGATATTAAACTAATCCTTGAAGAACAAGGATCAACCGTAACGGATCGGATCTACTAAACAATGATCAAGCGGGGTGCCGCCCCTACACTAAGATAGGTGTAAGGGCGGCTAGATGTATAAGGGTTGTACTACGACAGCATATGATACGAAGAACAATGCTAACCCTAACACATCTAAGATAACTACGTTGCTCGCCATCAAAAAGGCTTCAGCACGAGCAACGCATGAACAACGTAATAAGCTTGTGCTGCCTAGATCGCAAGATGCGATCTAGGCAGCATGGTGCTTACCGGAAGAAACCCTCGAGACGAAGGAGTTGGCGATGCGCCAAGATTGGTTTGTGTTGAACGTTGGTTGTTGTTTATTTCATAAACCCTAGATACATATTTATAGTCCGTAGACTTTCTAACGTGGGAATAATCCCGACCGTGCACGAGGCAAACTCTAACTAACCGACACGTAATCTACTATGTTACAGATACAAGGGCAAACTAGCCCAAACTTTGCATATAAGGCCGATTCACGTATTTCTTCCATATATAATCTTCAAGCCCATCTTGATCGCGGCCCACTTCCGACTCGGTCAAATTCCGGTGATAACGATGAGTATGCAAGTCCGATATAACACCAATGAAACACCGTTCCACTAGTATTATATCGCTCGGAGTGGTACAACAGAAACATATGCGGGTCCAAGGCATGTCTATAGAATTACAACACAGACTCTTTACAAAAGATCCACACAGTCTCCTACTTTACAATGAGGTAAAACTGCAACTAAATTCCAGAAGAACGACTCGTAGTCTAAACCTAACACGAACTCTATTTGTAGAGTATTTAACTAACTACAGAGGCTATAAATAGATTCTAGCTAAATAGGAGCTAGGTTTAGGAAGCTAGTTCCTTTCTATTACTAATCTAGGTTTTCTCCTTGTTGGATGTAGTATTTGACTCTTCTGACAGGGTCCTGTCCTTTGAAGTAGTTGTTGACTCCTCGACCTTCGAGTTGTATTGTAGATCCTCCTTCGATGCCTCCATATCTAAGCGAGGGATTTAAGAGTGGGATGAGTACGAGCGTACTCAACAAGTTCATTATAGGAAAGAGGTGTTTAATGCACTAGCTACAGCATTAGACCGTAAAGTCTAATACCAATGCAAGTTTTCATAACCATTTCTTCAAAAGGTTGCTTTTATTCACAAGAACTATGTCCGTCAGCCTTCACCGGTTTACTAGAACTTCATGGAGCTCCTTTCCGGCAGCGTTCGCAGTTCCATATCCCGGAACAGGGAGTGACAGGTCACGATTCATTACACTCTGCATAGGTGTGTTGCTTTACCCATAAGAGATCTTAAACTTGGTGCCAACCGGGGGCGACCCGTCCACACTTCCTTTGGTGTGAGGCCCGGTATAAGGTCTAGCCAATCATGTTCCTCCGCTACCTCGAACACCCACCCTTTGTTGCATGCCCCGACCCTGGGTCCACGTCGGTCCCATTATTCCCGTAGATTTCAGGGTGGACCCCGACCACGACGACAGTCTGGGATCGAACCAAACTCCTTCGCCGGTAGCTGCAACCCATCATAGACCGCAATACCGTGGGGACTTAAGGCTTCCCCAACCTACCGCTTGTTCTTCGAGCGACAAGTGTCTACGGACTATGCCGTGGGGACTTAAGGCTTCCCCAGCCTACCGCTTGCCCTGACAGATACAAGTGTCTACGGTAAAGCGCATCCGTTGATGAACGAGAGGTGGAAACACTTTTGACTACTCCGTCCCACTCCGGATCTTATGGCTAACACGGTTATTACGGCACAAGAATCACTGGCGACATTTGTTGTTTAATCCTAGATGGATATAAACCCTTGCAATGGAACCTCCACCATATCAACACAATACATGGTTCCGTTGCCCACCACATAGTCATATTCATAGTTATGAAAGTAGTGGTTTTGGTTTTTATGCAATAGTGATAACCATAGTACTTTGCAAGTAATTTGATAGAAATACTCAAATGACATGAGCAAGTGATGAACTTGCCTTTCTTGACTGCAAGATTATGCAGGCAAGGTCTTCGATACGCAATAACTTCAAATTCTGAAATAGCATCATCGTCCGGTAAGGACGATGTTTAAAAGATTGGCAAGGATGCAATAATGCATAAGTATGAGATGCAATCGCTCTAAGCGTGACCTAACCCCGGTGATTTAGGATCAGTGAGTTGTAATGATTGGTTTAGGGTGTGTTGCACTTTTAGAGAGATTCACAAACAAGGTTCTTATTCAGGTTTGTGTTGTTTTAGAATCATAAGCAAGTGGTAAAATGAATAGTAGCAATCATACACACCAAGGAATAGTAGTTGTATAATAAGTAAAGAACAATTATCAATTTTAAGTCCTATAGTGCATGGTTGATGATTACTTATTATATAATTCAAAAGAATAACTTTTGAAGAACATATTCGATAATAAAGAACAAGTATGATATCTAGGTGTGTGGGGTTCTATGGTTTTCTATGGTTCTAATTGGTTTCTGGAGTAAGTAGTAGATGGATCACAACCTAGTTGGATTCATCAATACTTAGGGCTTGTAAGGTTGAGTTAGGCCTAGGCATCCTAAGCAATTATACATACAAGGTTGCTATCAGGGCTGGTTCATCTTATTGGTGATAGCTAGCTAGGGTTTGTAGGTCCTTATAAGCAGGGTTGATGATGATTCTTTATTTACCTCAAAAGAATAACTTTTGAAGAACATACTTCTTAAATAATAAGAAGTATTGTAATTAGGTTTGAGGATGTCTACGGTTTTCTATTGGATTCACTAAGTAAGGAATAGTGGTTTCCTAAATAGGATGTTTAATAATTATCTTACACTAATAGGGTTTAGTGGGGTATGGTTAGGTGGTGCAAGATAATGGGCATGGTTGCTATTAGGGTTCATCATAATGGTGTGATACTAAGCATGGTTAATTAAGATTGATATCTCTAAGAATAGGAGCTAGGGTTTGCATTTGGTTGCCCTAATTTGATCAACTAGGTTGGACAGGTATGCCTACATGGACTACTAAATTATTGATAATAGGGATCCTATAATTTTATGTGGCATGGCAAGTATTTAATTGCTATTATGATTCTATGTATGAAAATAGAACACCATGATTACATGTGAGGATCTAGGGTTTAGGTTTTTAGAAGTAAATTAGGGTTCAAATGAAATAGTCGAGCTAGGGTTCGTATTTGAATTAGGGTTTTAGGAACCACATGAAATGATAAGGTTGTAATGTCATTTCATAAGGAATTGGGGTTTCCTAATTGCTACATAGTCCTATGATTAATAACTTTATTATCAAGTTGAAGTTATTAATAACTTTAAATAAAATTAATCTTGGATTTGACATTTTATTATTTTTAATAAATTAATAATTAAGGTAATTATTAATGAGGGTTTAAATCCTTCTAATAAGGATTTAACAAATTTACAAATAAAGAAAATTAGTTTTATTGTTTTCTTTATTTATTTACTAGTTTTTATTTAATTTGGAAAGTTTTTCTAATTATTGAATTTTAATTGCATTTTGTATTAAAAGAAAAGGCTTAATTTACAAGTATTAAATAATTGAATTTTATTAAAAATAAAAATGTCATATTATATTTTTATTGGATAGAGTTTACTTTTCTAAGACTTTTGATATCTTATTTTCATTTTTCTGAGTTATTATGAATTTTATATAAATTTGCAAAGTTGCAGTAATTATTGAATTGAATTTTAAAACAGAAACATGACTAAGTGTACCCGGGTTATAACTACCCCTAGCCACTGACTAGTGGGCCTAGTTCCAGCGTGGCAGCCACGTTGGCTTTGACCGTGGTCAAAATCGATGAGGTGGCTTGGAGGCCTACTGCCGGCGGGATGTCGGCGATGACGCCGCCGCTCCCGGGCTCGCGCGGGCTAACTAGCTACCCTACTCGAATCAGCACAGCACCGTGAGCATTTTGGTACCAGCGCCGCCCGCTAATGACCACCGGAGCATGGCCGGCGATGAACTTGCTGCGGCGGCGGAGACGGTCACACGACGCGAAGACGATGCAGGGCACAATTAAGGGAGATAGGGGTACTGGGAGGACCACGAGCTCACCAGGAGCGCGTTGGTGTGGTCGGCGAGGCTCGGGAAGGTCTCTGTCGACGGCGAACGACGTCGACTGGTGGTTACCGGCGGGGAATTGAGGTCGCAATTCGAGGACCTCGAGGCTTCCCGGCAAGCGTGCGTCGATGAGGAGGTTGCTGGAGACGAGGCAGAGCTGCAGGGCTTCACGGCGGTGCTCGGGAGGACTCCAAACGGCGGCGACGAGGATGACTGGTGCGGCCAGGGTTTCGGTGTGCGGGAAAAATTGGAAAGGAGGAAGAAACTCGGGAACTAGGGTTCGTCCAGGGCTTTATACGGCTCAAGGGAGAGCCTCGTCACGCCGTCGATGAAGGAGGAGGCGCCAGCACTGAGGAGAAAGGAGGCACGGCGTCGTGCTGGCCTCCAGCACTCGGAGAGGATGAGGACGAGCTCGTCCTCAGTTTTTTTTAGACGAAGGGGTATGGGTTGTTCTGTTGGGCTGGTGCTTGGGCTGCTACTGGGCCAGTGGTTGGCTAGAATGGTGGGCTGCTCGGCCAGGTAATGTCTTTCTCCTCATTTTGTTTTCTGTTTTTATTTTCTGTTTCATATTTTCAATTTGAATTCATAATTGAATCAAATACTGTTTGCAATTATTCCAATTATGTTGTTTTAATCAAGATTTAGTTTTCTGGCTACTATTTCCCCAATTTCTGTTTGGACAAAACATTTTAGATGAGATATATTACATATTTATGAATTTACTCAAAATAACAATTAATCATGAATTTTATATGTTCCCTTTAATTCTCTTTTTACTATGCAATCAATTCTGTTTAGAATTATGAGAATGGATACTTTCATCTCAAAGTTGTTCAGAGATTGTTATTAGTTCTTGGTTTCCATTTGAGGAATTAATCACTTGCATAACATTTCATGTGAGCAACATTTTATTAAGGTTTTGTAGGTTTGATGATAACCCATATTAAATCTAACATTAGTGTTATGGTCTCATAATCCTTTGAAATACCTAGAGTAAATATTACTCTCCTCAAGGTTGGGTCTTAATTATATGGATAAGTGGTTGATCATCACACCTGGATTTAATTGTGAGATTAAGCACTGGATGTTTCTTAGGTTTAATTAGTGAAACATATAATTTAGCTAATGAGCAATTCTAGGATTCTAATTATATTCACCTAATGACATTTGGTTTGATTCTTATTTATAGTCTGGGTTTATATTATGATCACCATAGTGATACACATTCTAGGTTTGAGATATGATTACAGGTTGTAGAATTGAGATGACACCATTTTATATTTGCTAGTTTTTAGTCTCCCCTTACCAAGGTAATATGATTACTTGCTTAAGAGCTTATGTGCTCCTTTAGTGAATGAGGACTTGGGAATTGGTTTTATCTTCTACCAATAGATTTCTAATATTAGCCTTAATCTATCATTAAGGTAATTAAAGTGGTTATGGTTCTTTTTATAGTTAACTTTGGTTATAATGATGGATGGTTTCTCACCATGCAAAGTATAAAATTTTATTCTAAGGTTCTCTTCTATTTATTAGGTGAAGAATAAGTGGAATGTAGATGTGGTAGAGTTCTACTTATGATCACCAAGTGGTTCACAAGTTAAGGTTGGGATATAAGCCTAGGGTTTATGGTGTATTCACAATATCTCAATAGGTATTGAGTCTAAAACTCCACTTGGCTACCCTGGTTGAATTAATCTCCTCCTTACTTTATCAGTTCATGGATATGGTATTTTTCCACGTGATATTAGGTTATCTCACCACTCCAAGATGAAATGGTTAATCTCCTAATACTTTAGTTCAAAGGTTGTCCTTTATTCTTAAATAGGTAAAGCTAGAATTAGTATGATTGGTCTCTCTCATTTGGGAAAGTCTTTATACTAACCTAAGGTTAGGCTCCATAGAGGTTGATGTGATCATCAATATCTATGTTTAACATAATTGGTTATCTCTCTCTAGGGTTGGTCTGGAATAATATCCTAGGGTTCTTCTTGAAAATGATGTTGTGATCATATGGATATTTATATCCAAGGTTTGCCTCAAGGTTTGTCATTGCTTCTCTAAATAAAATAGGACTCTCACCTCTTTAGGTTTGATGTAAAACTATTTGGAATAGAGAAGAATATATATACTTCTTGAGTGGATCTTCTTGTTATAATTCCAGTGTTGAAGTGGAATGAATACCATGAGGTTTCATGGTAGGGTCATGGATTAGTTTTCAGACATGAAAAAGATAAGTGAAGAATGGTTTCTCTATTTTATTGTTACTTGATTTCCAATTGAACAAATGTTCTTATGTTATGGTAATGATTACCATATTATGATCTGTTATAAGATCAAGCAATGGATCAATTGAAGTGTTGTTGTGTTAGATTTGATTCCATTTGATCTAACCCCTTAGATCAAATCATCACTATCCAAAACAAGGTTTTATCAAAGGTCACATTGAGGTTTATAGCACTTGACCTGATGAGCTACTTCAGTTCCACCAAGGTCAAGTGAAACTTCAGTTACTGTGACTGTTTTACTTTAAAACGCGAAAATTCCCCGGATTTTCTATGCATGAATGCGATGCACACATTTGTTTCCTCTATTTTTGTAACCCCATTACCTGGGATATTACAGGAGGTGGCGCCGGCGCGTATCGTCCTCCAGTCGGTGGATTATGTCCTCAACAACGAGGAGGAGGCGACGGTGATCCAACAGGTCGCCGTCATCTCGGAGGCCGAGGCGCGCGCGCTTCCACCGCGAGAAGGCGAAATCCGTACGTGCATGTGCGTACGAGGCGGCTCATAAGGAGGCTGCGCATAAGGAGCCGTCCATGCCATGCGCGCATAAGAGGTGGCGTAGGAGGTCATCGACCTCGATTCCGAGTAGGCCGCCGACAGCGTCGTCCTCCGCCGCGCGTACAGTAGGTCGCCGACGGGCGAAATTAGCTAAGTTAGGAGTTGGTCGCCGACGACCAGACTGAATGTAATCTCTTTTGCAATCGCAACTATGAAAATATGCAACTATGTAGGTTGAATTTCACTTTTCTAAACTTGTTTGAGATGATTAGTTACCGCCAAATTTGAATTTGGGTTTTTTCGGTTCCGAATACGGATTATGTTCTGCGCCACCTCCTAAACAGCTCGAACTTTGAATTTTGGGAAACTGAACTTCGCTAAGAATAAGGGCTCTTGTTAGAGATGTTCTTAGGGCATCTCCAGCGGGGCGACGCATTTTGGACGCCCAAAATGTTCCCGTTTGTCTGTTTGCGTCGGTCCGTGGACGCGAAAATGGTCAAGCGTCCATTTGCGATGGAGGTGGCTCCAACGGGCCGACGCATTTCCGGCGAGGCCATTTTAGGTTCAGAAAATTTAGAAAACAGGTTAAACAATTAAATTGCACGAAATTATAGCCTCAAATTGTCTCAAATTGAGGTCCCAAATAAGTTCACCACACTTTGCACATGGTACGGCGGAAAATGGAGTCCAAAAATGGCACAATATGGCCAGAACAACAAATCGAAGAGGAAGCCATGTTGCTTGGCATTGCCGCCTCAGATCAGGCGTCACGCATGGATTTCGGCATTGTACGACTTATCTTCCCTTAGCCACACAATTTTCTATTAAAAATAATTAATCCTCATCATCTATCGTAAGGGATGCCAATAAATAATAATACGTCATGCCTCTAATATTTATCATCTTCTCTAGATGACTCTAATATTTATCATCTTCTCTAGATGACGTGAAGATATGTCTTCCCTACTAGTATTATGCATGCCCTAATAATAATGTACGAAGTGATTGATACTATAGTATAAAGTTTTGCTACATGATTTTCATGTGATGTCTCCGGCGAGACCGGTTCAGTTACAATAGCACAAAGTTTTTGTTTCCGGTGTATCTCCGGCGGCGAAGTTTGGTGCTCCGGCGAATCTCTTTTTATTAGTCAAACTGGTTTTTTATTCAAGGAATTTTTAAGTCAAAACTGGACACGTGTCGTGCAGCCAAGCCGGAGGCTCCATTGGTTATGGCTTCCGGAGAATTACTTGCGCTCCCGCAAGTAGATTTGGTAGCTGGGAAACAGAGCAACAGCCGATTCTGGAGCTCGAGCAGTGCATTCGTTACATATTGTACATTCATCCTTATTCCCATTTTGCATCTACTAGAGTGCAAATTACAGCCAAACCGCACGGGGAATCGTCACGGTGCTAGCTAGGTCTGCACAAGTTACCGAAGAACAGAGCTGGATGTGGCTCAGTGGCAGCGCATACACATATTGTACATTCATCTTACTGCCATCAACATAATACGCAATATACACCTCCATTTGCGATCGGAATAACGGATCACTCCGTCTTGGGCTTGTCGTCTGTGACGCCGGCGGCAGGCTGCGGTTGGGCCTGCGCGCCGGCGGCGTCAGGGGACATCATTTTCTTGAACTCCTGGAATCCGACGTAGCCCTCGCCGTCGACGCCGACGGAGGCGATCATCCGCTCGCACTCCTGGGTGCTGCAGCCCTCGCCGATCCGGCCCAGGACCTTGCTGAGCTCGGCGACGGAGATGCGGCCGTCGCCGTTGATGTCGTAGACGTCGAAGGCGTCGCGCAGCTCGGCGTCCAGGTCGCGGCCGCCGGGGGCGTGGAAGGCCGCGAACTCGCCCAGGTCCACGTAGCCGTCGCGGTCGGCGTCGAGCTGGTCCATCATCGCGCCCACCTCCCGCCCCCCCGCGGACTCGCTCGGCGGCGGAGAGATGGCGCCCGCCACCGCGGCGAGCTCGGACGGGGAGATCCGGCCGTCGCCGTCCGCGTCGAAGCGGGAGAAGAGCTTCCTGGTCTCTGCGTCGCCGTGCCCGGCCGCGGACAGTGCTGCCGGTGTCCGCGCCTGCTTATTCTGGCCGTCGGTGGTCGACATGGCTGGCTACCTAGCTGCTAGCGAATCTTGGAGCTCTCGAGTGGCTGGCTGTGTAGAATCGTGGCTGGCTGTGGCGAGTGGTGGTGGAGGAATATCGAGTTGGATCGGATGAGTGGAGGTTGGAGTGGGCTCTGCGGTATTAATACCGGCGAGCGGCGCGCTGCGGACAGCGCCGACCATAAAGCCTCCGCCGTGGAGCGCGTTCTTCCGGTTGCGTCGAGCGGCGCGACGGCCAGGCGTCGCTTCCCGGCAAGGGGCACGCGTACTGTTCGATCGGCCACCGAGGCGGAGGGGCTCGTCGGCTCTTTCGTCGACCGGCCGTCAAGAGAAGTCAGCAGACACGTACGTCGGTACCTCGGAATTGATTGATTTGTATAATACGGTGTGGTGCGTGGAAGGTGTCCGTGTGTGGCTACCACTCCGAGGGGCAGCTGGGCGATAGACACTTGTCGACGTAGCACGACCATATTTTTTAGCTTTTGCGAGTACTTTTTCCGGAGAAAAGTCGGTGTACCTCATCACGACGCTATCCTCTCTCTGATTTATTACAGGAACAGAACCTGGTACTTAGCACTTCTGCTCCGGTGCTCCTTCCCTTGACAAAATTCGGGGTGCGCTAACCACAACAACGGTGTGGCATCTTTTCATACCTCGTTCATAAGTTGGGGTGCACGATCGTAATTTCAGCGTAGGGCTCACCGTCCGTACAGCCCCGTATAGACCCGTATGGTCTGCATTCGTGTTGTATCTCGCTTTTTGTACATATCTACGGATCACGTGCGTGTGCCGAAATAAAAATGTCCTATAAAAATCTTGCTCACGGGATCTCATTATTTTTTCTTAGGCGACGTACATATATCTATTATAATACGTACGGGTATAAATAGACTAGATAATCGGTTTTGGCAGACCCAACACGTAAAAAACCCTAAGTATAACCCTCCAACTTATTTAGGGAGCACCGGAGCAGCCCTCGGTACTTAGAGCTGCTGATTAACAAGCGCGCTATATAGCCCGCGCGCCATATTAACCATATTAACCGGTCGATTTGCAACGTATGGAGGCGGAATCGCTTCTCCAAAGCACGCGCGGCAAACCGTCACGGCGCTGAAAAAATTTAGAGCGCGCGGCGCTTTGCACAATCCCGAGAAATGTGACGTGTGCGGCTGCACGCGCCGCGACATCGTCGGCCGCACGCGCGAATACCCAACGGTTGGAAATCCCCCCCCACACACGCCCTCCATTTCCCACCGCGCCGCCGCCGCGAAAACCCGCCACCTCCGGTCAATTCCACCGACGGCCCCTCTGTTGCTCGCCGCCGCGCCGTAAATCCACCTCACCCGCGCCTCGTCCGGCAGTAGCGGTCGTTCCGCCGCGCTGTAGCGATCGGGCGCTGTCCACCACTGACTGGGACAAGCCGGCGCTTCTCCCCTCCTCGCCCGCGCCTTCTCCTCTACATACCCCGCGCCGCGCGCCGTCGCCATGTCGTCGTCTTCGAGTTTGCTAGCGACATGGCGCACCCAAGATGCTCGCCGATTTGCTCGCAAGGTATGCGCCTCCGCCGGCCAGCCGGCCGCCATGATTTTGCTCGCCGATTAGCTACTATAGTTTGTTGTAATTATGCAATTTCATATGTATGTTTGTAGAGCGTATCATACGATTCATGGGATGACGAGTACGACCAAGAGGAAGGGGAGAACATATCGCTACTATTAGCATACCGCCCCGTTAAGAAGCCAAAATTGGTGGATCGGTGTTCGGTAGACAGAAGTTGTGGAGAGAAAGAATTGAAGGGCATGAGAAGTTGATGCGGTCGTATTTCAATGAGAATTCGATATTTCCCGAAAGCTATTTTCAGCGGCGTTTTCGGATGAGCATCAACTTGTTCAAGCACATCGCAACGGAGGTGACCAAGTATGATCGGTTCTTTGAGCAAAGGAGAAATACCGCCGGAGAACTTGGTCATAGCACATATCAAAAGGTGACCACCGCCTTGCGTATGTTGGCATATGGTATACCGACGGATCTAGTTGATGATCATTTGGCCATGGGAGAGAGCACTTCTATCTTGTGTGTGAAGCGCTTTGTCTTTGCAATTGTGAATTCCTTTGTATATCATGACCTCTTGTGTCATCAACATAACATGATTATAGAGGATGATCGTGGTAAAGATGTGGATCATAGCCACTACGAGTTGATGGGGGTTTCCGTGCAAGTGAGGAGGTCCGCACATAGGATTGCCCGGTTCATTGCTTCGTACCATGTCATTCGCTCCAACGACACACATGATGAGCCCCAAAAAGATCTCATGAAAGAATGATGGAATTGGCATGGACAACAATAGTTGCATACTTGTTGTATTTGTTTGAAAACTATGTGTTGTATTGTCTCAAAACTATGTTGTATTGTTGTATGTTGGTCCGTAAACTTGTTGTACTTGGTGTGAACAATTTCATGTACTTGTTGTATTTGTTGTGAACAATTTGTTGTATTTATATGGTACATTTTATTTGTGAATTTATATGGTTGTTTGATCTTCTTTGATGCATACTTGTGTGCGTTTGTTGTTTGCGCCGCGCTGCGCGCTGCAGAATGGAGCATCCGGCGAAGGAGCTTTTTTACTGTGCCAACGCGCGCTGCAAAAATGGAGCATCCGACGGGGCAAATTTCAGCGCAGCGCGCGCTATCCGTTTACAGCGTGGCGGAAGCGAGATTTAGCGCGCCAATTTTTAGTGCGCCTATTGGAGATGCTCTTAGAGCATCTTCACAGGGCGTACTGCAAATAGGCATCGGCTGGTGCCGCCCTATAGGGGTTATGGCACCTGCTGTGTAATTTGGAGAGAGCTTATGAACACCGGGCGATTCCAACTGCAACTAAAACAATCTAAAATTTGAAATCCAGCGAATTTCATTAGGATTTGTACAAAGTTTAACAAATTTAAACTATAGAACATAAAATCCTAATTTAATGACGGCGGTCGAACAAGCTGAAATCTAGGTTGTTGGTGTTGTCACCTGTCGTTGCCTTCGCGAGGAAGAGCCAAATTCAAAGTTGTTACTGCCTTCGGTGTCCTCCGTTTTTACCGTCCTCGCCGGTGCCGATGCAGGGACGTCCAGGTTGACGACATTGTTGTTGTCGAACGCCGACCACCACACCGCCTGCCGTTGCATCGCCGCCGACATGTCTTTGTTAATCGACCGGTGCATCACCAGCATGTTGCCCCTGGCGCATCCTCAAGGTCGTTGGCGATGCGGTTCGCCGCCTACATCTCCAGCTCCAACTCCCACCACTTATTCTCCGGCTGCGGCAACGGGAGAACTGGTATGAGTGGTGTAGGGCGTATAATGATGTCCATTATACAATACAAATAAATTAACTATATGAAAATGTTAGCTCGCCATGTCCCAGCCTTCTAAGGCAAGGTGTGTGTGTATGGGTTAGTGTAGCGCATTTTTGGACAATCACATCAAATACTGGAGGGATTGGCGAGCTAACTGCTGAAACGTCGACCCCTATGTAGAGACATATGGACATGCCAAAGCTATGATAAATCCTCGAGTCGAGTATATCTCGTGATCAAGTTAGTAAAATTTTCAATCATAAATTATATCAAGTTTCAACTCGTGTGGCATATCTCTTTAGCCAGTTCCTTCTACACATTTTTCTTCTTTAGAGCGAGTCATCATTTCTCTATCTCCCCATCGCTTTGTACCAAACTAGGCCGGACTTGCCACTGGGTATAAGTGGGTCGTGGCCCGTTGATGGTTGGTCTCCTAGCCCAGCCCAATATCGTTCCACCCACAAAAAGGCCCAGTGTTGTTCTCCACTGCTATCCACGCCAACGCAGCAGAGCGCCGCCTTGCACGCCGGCCGCCGCAACCATCCCACCGCGCACTCTTGCTGCCGTCCCTCGATGCCACAAGCTGCCATGCAATGAACGTAGTATAAGAATATTGCACTAGCTAATTTAACCAAAAAGTTTAAACTAAGACTCTAAAAAAGAGTGTCGGTCATTACACTCTAACACTCCCTCTCACGTCTAGGTTCTTTTTTGAGTCTTGATGTGCACGGCGAGGGTAGGCCGCAACATTTTTTTATTGCGTTTCTTGGATTTTAAACCTTGAAATTTTAGTTATAAGTTATATACACCTAACTAATTAACCCATCAGTCTGAACTGGGAACTCAGAGTGAGGGTCAGTCATTATAATTTTAGTTATAAGTTGTATACACCTAACTAATTTTAGTTATTGAGCGAGGCAGAGATCCAATTCTTTTTCCTCCCGTCTCTCCTCTCTCAGCTGCCCCCTCAACCCTAGCCGCCTCCAATTTATCCTCCTCCATAGATTGGTTCCCCCTCCTCCGGTCGGCTTCGCCGGTGTCGGGAGGAGTGGGGAACCCGATCTATGCGTGAAGTTTCGAATAAAAGTATTGTTTTCATAGATTATGTTAGGATGTTGATAGCCTCCTTCTTGTTGGTTTCCCCTCAATGGAGATGGCATCGTCTGCAATAAGTGATCTTCGGCCTTTCGTTCGGCGACGAGATCTTCTTCCCGGCGTCAATGGTGGTGTTGAACAGATCACAATTTTTTAGGTATGGGTCTTCGGATTTTTCTTCGTCGATCGATTTTGGATCTTTTGTCGTTGTTGCCGCGAGAGGATTATCCTCGCAGTTTTTGTCCCGGCTGCTACGTCCTCGGCAATGGTGATTCGTACTCTCGGCTCTCCATCAACGACGACAAAGCTAGTCTGTTATTATTCCCTGATATACTGGTGTTGGTACTCTTGCCGATGTTGTATGACTGCTTTAATGGTTGCGTGCGTGCACGTAACCTTGGCATTGCGGCTCAAAAAACTATGGGAGAACTTTCGTCGGTATCTACAGGTCTATGGTTCACTATCTATCTTTGGCTGCCTTCGGTAAGAGTACAAGATTGTGTTCTGGAAGAAAAAAGAAATTGAAGACCTCGAAGATTTGTTACTATCTTTTAGACTTTATTTTGTTATCGTTGGAGTCAGTTCATGTATCTCTACCATGTACTATTTATTGCTATGAATATATGTGGTATTGATTGTCAATAAAAAAACTAATTTTAGTTATTGAGTCTATGCTCTTTCTTGGAGTATTGACGTGCGCAGCAGGGGCATGCCACAATTTTGTTTTCTAGTGCGTTCTTGAGTATTGAACCTTGAACCTTTCGCTATAAATTGTATACACCTATCTAATTCACCCATCAGTCCGAATTGAGATAAATGGTTGATATTTAACACCTCCTGTCACATCTAGTCTGGTGTTCATTTTTTTTAGATCTCGCACAGGCCTTGGACGTGAATTGCTGGATTTTTTATGGAGGTCACTGCGTTGGCTAGAATTTGAATCCAGGACTTGTAGGTCCGATATCATGTGTAATTGCATGCTCTAGCCGTGGATCTATCTGATGTAGAGGGTCGGTCATTACACTCTAGCATGGAGATTGTGACCGGTGGTTGTTATTGCCACCATTGAGGGGAACACACCTAACAAAACCTCTATACCTGCCTTGATGGACGTTGACACAAATCTTGTCGATATTATGGTTATGCCACCGCTAAACTTTAAATGTGATCCCGGGCGTCTATGGTGCGATCTAGCGGACACAAAAAATCCAAACCCTAGAGAAGTAAACCTTATAGAGACCCAATAAAGTTCTCAGTTGAGGAAAATTACGGTGAACTCAGGTGGAGAAACAACATTAAATTTTTATTCTAGGAAAAACCTTTTATCTTAAAAACATTAAACATTGCATATAACTTCACACCATGCTGCAAAAAATGATACATACACCATTGATGCAAGTTTCATACGTATCTGTTTGTTTAGTGCATGCATCTCGTGTGAACAATGCTAACTATGTACCATGTTATCACCAACTAGTAAATTAAAATAGCATATGAGACAACAAGCAACTTTTAGAAGAGTAAACATAAAAGGTAAAACTCTACTAGAGTTCACAACACTATCAGGATGAAAAGAATCCAGATGGTTGAACAGTTCAAGCCTCCTTAAAGATATCTTCTGGATTTTGAAGTGTGCCAAACAGTGAGTCCATCCAGATAGTGTAGTGGCCATAGTTGTGCCGGTAAGTGGTATGGTGAATAGTGTGATATCCAGCGCCCATCACCGGCCAAACCTTGCCATGAATGCAATCATGGATATTAGCTGTCCACATAGCCTCCATGAACAAGAGGGCAACGTTAGTCCTGAAGTGCGTTGGGAAAAGGAAGGAGCAACCACATGCGGCATGGCTAGTAAAATCCCATCCAGCGGATGGGATGCTAGTCCTGCAAGGAACAAAGGGTATAAGATGAATCTGTATGTAGTGGTGATGATAAGACAATTGCCGTCATCAAAGGAGCATTACATCCTAACTGTATTTTCTAATGGCACGCCCTTTGACACTTAGAACATCAAAGAAAGAATCATAGTGTTAGTGAGATTTAAAATAATAAGTACGATACAAATAAACATATATAATCAAGTATAATGTTATACATCTATGACAAGAACAATTCTCAACAATCAAAAAAATTTAGAACTCCACTTCAATTAGAAGTATATAAACACCAACATCACCTGGGCATTGCTATCTAGCACGATAAACAAATCAATGATGCAATTAAAATTTACAAGACTCAACGGGTTAGGAAAAGCTTACCCGCAAATGGTGATAAGGTATTTTCCTTGTTGTAAACGTGGTGGACTGCATGGAGGTGCTTGTATAATGGCTTTATGTGATGCAACTCCCTGTGCACCCAGTACATTCCGCACTCCACAAAGATGAGATATAAAGCCAGATAGGCAAGATACATTGGCCAACCAACATCGGTGATATGAAAGAAACAATGTGTCCATCCACTCTCGATCATGTACTCATATACAGTTGGAAGAACGGTGTAGAAAGGCATGGACACTGATGCAACAAGTATTTGCTTCTTCATAGCTTCCACCGCAGGGATAGAATCTGCATCAAATTCCTTAAGGGTTTCAGGACCACGTTCTGTAAAGTCTTTACAATAATTCATAGGTAATCAAAGTTCTACAAATAACCTTAACAATACATCAATTAGTCATCTAAGTAGGTTATACCTTATACATACCATGCAGCATTGCAAGCATTTTCAGCAAGTGGCTAAATGATATGGCTCATAGGTTTAAAATATTTATTAGGTGAGAGCGCTTTGCCGTTATTTGGTCACTCTACCTATCTAGAAATGATAAGGTTTTTAATGATAAAAATTCTGCTCTCATGCAGGTTATCGACCGGTGCACACCTTTGGTTCGTTCATGATCGTTTCTACATCATGTGGAGAATCCAGACCTGTTTATGCAGGTGTTTACACGGTTAGAGAACACGCGAGGGATATTTTTTTATCTAAAATGGATGGCGGCGTAATCTGTGGATTGGACCTAGATCACCGTAGGCCCCTATGCAATTCACTAGTGGATTACTTGTTGTACTTTTGGGCGATCGGTCCTGGACAGCTATGTTCATCCTAGTTATGGAAAGATCGGGTGTAATCTTAAACCTTTTAAGCAATAAAACTTCTTTATTTTAAAAAGAAAGCGGATTTGAAGATCGGAAAAGGAGCACAATAGTTGTGCTCGTGATGAATGTTGTAATCAGGTAAAAACCTCCACATGGTGCTCAATTAGACTTAAAAGTATACAAATTGACTATACGGACATAGTTCATCTTGAAAAATACTTTCACAATCATAATAACCTTGTGTTCATAGAATGAATAGTATCATGAAACAAAATGGAAAAATTCCAAGGAAGAAAGAAATCCAGCTAAAAAGCTTCTATTTTTGTGTAGAATGAAATACAAACTATTTGGCCTTACGATTTGGCAAAAACATAGAATACATCTTTACTATTAAATGGGAGTTGGTCGTTTGACGCTCAACGCGTTTGATGGTCGTCATTAAAAACATCCTGACCGTTAAATCTAATCTTCCCATCACGCTACGTCCGATCAAATGAGAGCAAATATTTTCCATCCTCAACATAATTATGGTATCTCGTGCAATCTTTACTATTAAATGGGAGTTGGTCGTTTGACGCTCAACGCGTTTGATGGTCGTCATTAAAAACATCCTGACCGTTAAATCTAATCTTCCCATCACGCTACGTCCGATCAAATGAGAGCAAATATTTTCCATCCTCAACATAATTATGGTATCTCGTGCAACTTAGGCGTCCTACCTTAGGAAGATTGATATTTCCTATTACAGGAGCGCGTTCTAGGAAATCACAATAATTAGCAAGATATGCTCCGGAAGAGGAAAGGTCCCCGAGCATGCTAACAAATCAGATCTTAGTTGCTAAAATTGAGAAATCAGATCTTAGTTGCTAAAATTATCCGTGCTTGCGGATCTCCATCTCCATGATATCGGGGCTTGTATCTTTACTATTAAATGGGAGTTGGTCGTTTGACGCTCAACGCGTTTGATGGTCGTCATTAAAAACATCCTGACCGTTAAATCTAATCTTCCCATCACGCTACGTCCGATCAAATGAGAGCAATTATTTTCCATCCTCAACATAATTATGGTATCTCAGGCAACTTAGGCGTCCTACCTTAGGAAGATTGATATTTCCTATTACAGGAGCGCGTTCTAGGAAATCACAATAATTAGCAAGATATGCTCCGGAAGAGGAAAGGTCCCCGAGCATGCTAACAAATCAGATCTTAGTTGCTAAAATTGACAAATCAGATCTTAGTTGCTAAAATTATCCGTGCTTGCGGATCTCCATCTCCATGATATCGGGGCTTGTACCTGATAATTTTTGGTTCATATACTAGGTCGCAGAAAACCCTCCACGTTTGAGTTTCCCAAGCACTACGCTCTAGCCCTCCCTAAATGTCTCTCCCTAAACTGATTGTTCCACCAACCCAATTCCCGGATCGCGAGGATGATGGATCGGGAGCATGGCCCTCTAGCTTTCATCCGTCATGACCACCACGGAATCCCCACACACATCACGGCCCCCACGAGCGCTCGCGCTCCACCGCAAGAGAGCAGACTCCGCTCCCCTTGGATTCGTTCTCGCAGCGCCGATTTAGAAAAGAACTCCGGCGGCAAGTGGCGGAGCAACGCGGGCAACAAAGACAACTAGATCGAGCACTGCAACAAGTACCGCAAGAGGTGATGTCGACGGATGCCGTCGTGCACAGCTGCGTGCAGGGTCGGTGTAATCATCAAGGTCTAAGTATCTCCAAAACTAAGAGGAGGCGCAAGAACAAGATAAAAAATAGTGAGTTTTCTTGTTTCCTGCCTTTCTTCGAGTAAATTTCGTCCTCTGAAATTTATTTTCTTTGCACGTCTCTGAACAAAAAGATGAATAATCCATCTCAAGATTACATACTCCAGCCCGATATAATTACACATGCAAGTATGCAACGCACTGGTTCCAACATTATTTTGACAGGGTATTAGAGAAAAATTAAATTGGGGGAGTAAAAAAATATTTGGTTTCTAACCATGTATTCAACTCGACGGTGCAGGAACTACGACGAAGAACACGAACAGCTTTACCTACCATCCATAAGACTCAACTATTGATGCAGGAACCATCATGCCACATATTCATCTAGGGAAAAAATAGATGCTGGATTCTATTGTGGTAAGCTTTGTTTTGGTTCTCCTATCGCTTATATTTTTTATGCACAACCTACAAAATTTTCTTGGATGCAACTATCTATTCCTTATTGTCCCAGTTCTCACCATGACCAAATCGACTTTTCTTTTTTGCCAGCCTTATGAGTTTATAAGGGAAGAGCATTTTGTTTTGCTTCGCTGATATTAAGTTACCGCAGTAATGCTTATCGCTTGAACACTACCTTGATAGTTCTATCCACGAACTACAGCACCTTGGTGGTAACAACAACAACTTCATCCATCGGTTCTAATTAATTGGTTTATATCAGCCAAATTGTTCAGCTGAATTTCGCTTTTCTCATACTAATGCTCTATCCAAGGAGATTTTTAAGCGATACAAAATTAAGTATTACTTGCTGGACTTGATGGGAAGTGGACACAAAAATACTAATGCTCTATCCAAGGAGAATTATTTCCCTTAATAAGCTCTGTGCACACTTCCCATCTAAGGTTAGGTATTATTTGCGTATTACTTGCTGGACCACACACTTTGTTTCATCTATTATCCATGTTCCCCAGCGATGTCGATAACACCGACGCGTTCTTCGCTAACCTCAGTGGAACAACGCAGTCCGACGAGCGCCACCGTCGGCCGTCGCCGTGTTCGAGCTCGACAACCCGAATACAATTTGGGCCGACAACGACCCTCGGTGGGACGACATTTTAACCGAGACAACCTCGCGCCTAGCTGGTGGCGTCAGAGTACATGGTGGCCCGCCTCGTTGGTGGCAACAGAGTACGGCGGCGGCCTCACTCGCCGTTGGCGGCAGAGTGCAGCGGCGGCCTCCCTCGTCGGCGTGCGGAGTACGGGATGGAGATGGGGATAGATACGGTTGTTTTTCTGTGGTTTGACTTTTTTAACTGTGGGCTCTAGTCCTCCTCAGCAAATTGGGCCTGTCAACTGAGCCCACAGGTCAGAAACGCTGATAATTTGTTATCAATTCAGGATTAGTGCTATTTAAGAAAATATCGGCAAAATGTGGTGGGTTTTCGAAACACAAACAAAGTGGTACTGTACTAAAATGAAGATTTAGTTGCGAATACGGTGGTTATGCTAACAACTCCTGGGAAAAAGAGCAACAACCGATTCTTTTTTTAGATAAAAAGCTACAACCGATTCTCGAGCTCGATCAGTTCATACGTTACAGATTGTACATTCATCCTTATTCCCATTTTGAAACCAGATTACAAATTACAACCAAACCGCACGGGGAATCGTCACGGTGCTTGCTAGATTTGCACACGTTACCGAAGAACAGAGCCGGAGCTTTTTTCCAACCGGGCTTCTCACCCCTTTCCATTTTCATCATAAAAACGGAAATACATTGTTCGACACACACCAAACACACCAGGAAGGGGGGGGAGGAGGAAGAGAAGCGAGCTGGAGCACTAACAGGAAACCCACTGTGATATCCTTGCAAAGCAAAGATAACACCATGGGACAAAAACCTGTTACCACTTTAGCCTACATCCTAACTAAGTTTGATCAAAGAACCCTTACAACCATAAAACCACTCGACCAAATGACAACCTAGTTCCGGAGACAAAACCAACATCAAAAGCTGCCAGGAGGAGAACAGAATAGCTTCCAAGGATCTTGTGCATCATATCCGACGCAAGTCACTTCATGAGGATCCAAAACATTCATCGGGTAGAACAGCGCAACATCCGTGACTCACCCGAGGTCACCGACCATTACCCGCCGGCACGAGCCGGTCCGGCCTTGATCTTCTTGGTGAATTCTGCCGCCATCCTCATCGACTTCTCCGAACCCTGGACCATCTCGTTCCTTGATCTCTTCAGGTTGTAAACCTGCCCAATATATCAAAAACGAACAAACAATGAAAATAGCTTCCATAGGTGATTTCATCACATGCCCATCAAAAGTAACTCTATTTCGAACATTCCAAATGGACCAGCACACCGCAGCAATGCCCACCATATAAATCTGCTCACCACCAGGGAGAAAAGCATAGAACCAATTAATAGCTTGCCATAAGGAACTCGGGCATTGTCTTGCACCAATAATTTTACCCAAAGTTGCCCAGGTAACTCGGGCCACCGAGCATGTAAAGAAAAGGTGCTCAATTGTTTCCAACTGGTTACCAAAAGAGCAAACAGGATTCCCGAGGCCACTTTCGTCTTCGCATATTGTCACGCGTAGGGATAGCATTTCGAAAAACTTGCCACATGAAAATCTGAATTTTCAAAGGAATTTTTGCATTCCAAATCAGCCTATTATCAGAACCAAACAGATTTCTCTCAAGGTAATCATAAACCGATTTAGTTGAAAATCTCTTATTATTAGTAAATCCCCAAGTGATCACATCATCCGTATCCTCTAGGTTAATGCAATTAACTTTTGCATTAATGATTCCCCATTGAGTAGCTAGGTCACCATGCAAACGCCTACGAAACCTCATATCACCATTTTTTTCAACAAACTCTTTAATAGTGCAACCTTTCATCTGACAAATGTCATAAAGATCGTGATATGTTTCGCATAAAGGAAATTCACTATCCCAAGGATCCTCCCAAAATCTTACCACACCTCCATTTTCAAGGAAATTTTCCTCCCAGCCATATATGTTTCTTTCACTTGCATTAAGGATTTCCAACAAGGAGAATCTGAAAACCTAGGAAGCACATTAGCAATAGTTTTATTTCTCAAATATCTCGCTTTAACAATTCTCTGCCACAAACCATCCTGTGTATCCAATTTCCACCACCACTTAGTTAACAAGCTAATATTTTGTCTTCTTAAATTTTTAATGCCTAAGCCCCTTTCTTCTTCGATCTACACACTTTGTCCCAACTAACCATGTAGTAACTTTTTTTATCTTTCTTTTTTTGCCAAAAGAAACGTTTCCTATGTTTGTCAGCTTTTTCCAAAAAGGTCTTGTTCAACAGAAACATGGACATGGGATAGTACAGAGTGGAAGACAAGCAAGCATCAATAAGCACTTTCTTAGCGCCTGAGGAAGCATTATTACCAATCCAAGCATCAAGTTTCCTAACAAGCTTATCATCGACATAGTCCCAAGTCCGAAGTTTTCAAGGCTACCGAAGATATGGGCACCCCCGGATATTTCATAGGAAGAGTACCCACTTGACATCCAAACATATCGAATATAAGCCAAGCAATCTCATTATCCCCTCCGATGATAAAGATTTCACTTTTCAAGAAGTTAATCTTAAGCCTCGACATTAACTCAAAGGAGTAAAGCAACAACTTCAGATTTATCGCTTTATCAGTGATCATGCTGAATACATAACACCGTATCATCGGCATATTGCAAAACCGCCACTCCCTTAGGGATCAAATCATCGGCTAAGCCAACAAGCATATCATTCTCTTGTGCACGCAGCACCATCTTAGTCAGGGCTTCAGCAACCAGGTTAAACAGAGTTGGCGACCAAGGATCACCTTGACGCACCCCTTTAGCACTCTGGAAATAAGAGCCTATTTCATTGTTTAATTTTACACTAACTGTCCCCTCAAACGAGCTTTTTTTAACCCAAGAACACCGAGTTCATTGAACCCACGAATTCTATGACATTCCAACAAGAAGTTCCAATTAACCTTGTCGTACGCTTTTTCAAAATCCAACTTTAAAACAATCCCACATTGCTTCTTGACATGAGTGTAATTAAGAATCTCGTGTAAAGAGAGAACACCATCCATAATATTCCTCCCTTTAATAAAAGCGTTTTGTTGAATACTAAACAATTTCCCGGAGTAGGGTTCCAAACGTAGAGTAAGGGTTTTGGTAATCAACTTGTAGATACATCTAAGTAAACATATAGGACGATGCTGCTGAAGTTATACGATCAGCCCCCACCATCTTCGGGAGTAAGGTAATTATCCCGTAATTGCAGTCGCTTAACATCTAAGGGTGCCGTTATAAAAACACTCAAAGAGATACATAATCTCAGGTTTCACCAAATGCCAACAATGTTGGAAGAATTCAATAGGAATATTATATCGGGCCCGGGTGCTTTATTAACGTCCATGGAAAAAAGGCGCAGACTCAATTTCCTCTACAGTAAAGGGTCGAGTCAAATCAAGGTTATCATTTTCATTAAGGTTTTCATCACTCGACCACAAGGACTCATCAAGATGTAACAAGTTACCAGGAGCCGGTCCAAACAAGGACTTATAATAGTCAGTAGCATGTTTCAAAAGATTTTTAGTCCCCTCAATATCAACATTTCCATCTTTTAAAACATGAATCAAATTTTTTCTTCTCCAGGCCATTTGCGACTCTATGAAAATACGCGGTGTTTTGATCACCTTCAAGCAACCATCTCTCATGAGATCTCTCGTAACCAAAAAGCTCTTCATCCGCATAAATCTTTTGCAACTCGATAAGCACCTCCGTTTTTCTAATAAAATCCTCGAGAGGAGAGCGCATCATATTCTTCCTTACTTTCTAAAAAGGCTAGCTCTTCCTTAAGCTCCTTCTTCCTTTTTCTTATATGACCAAAAAGATTCGAGCCCCACCCTTTAAAATGCTTTTAAACCTTTTCAACTTAATATTCATGATATCAATGGGATCCATAGTATTAGCCTAGCAACTTCCATATTTTCTCAACTTCGAGGAAGAAAATCCTTATTTTTAAGCCAGGATATATCAAAACGAAATTCCCGATTTTTTTTTAATGATCCATCAATTTCCCCAGACATTAGCAAAAGAGGACAGTGGTCTGAAAGCTCCGATACCAGTTTCCTCACTTGAACCAGAGGAAAAATGTCCTCCCAATCAGAAGACATCAGGACACGATCAAGTTTCTCTAAAGTAGGCTCCCTCTTGTTTATTGGACCAAGTATATGCGCCTCCCGACATATGTATCTCCCTTAAACCAAGAGTATGGATAATCGAATTAAAGATGTCGAAAAGTGAGGCAGCGGTACTTTTTTATTCTTCTCCCGCAGTGTCGCAAAATATTAAAGTCTCCTCCTATGATAAACGGACAATCAACACCATGTCCAAAGGATGCAAGCTCTGCTAAGAACTCAGTCTTCCTATCCAAATGAGCGGGACCATAAAATCGCGTTAAAAGGGACCATTTGCATTTTTCACATTATCCCATAAATCCATTCTCAAAGTAAGCCGCCCAAGCTTGTAACCTAACACACCAAAAGAATCTTGTTTCGCACCACATAGGATACCCCGAGATTTTCCTATAGAAGGAATCCATTTCCAAAAAAAGCTCCCAGGATCAATTTTCCTAAAGAAATTGGCGAGGTATTGTTTCTTCATAGTCTCTTGCAAGCAAACAAAATCTAGTCCATGATCTCTAATCAAATCAATGATGCAAACCGACATACCCTTTTTTCCCCACACTTCTACAATTCCAAATGACACCTTCATTTAAACTTACTAGGAATTGTCTTTGTCCCGAGCCACTCTGCTGTTGAATATGGGCGGAGGTGTCATTATTTTTCTGACTTCTAGTGACCGGTCTATTAACTACCATATTTTTCTTATGAGTACTCTTTTTGCTTTTCCTCGATTCAACCAGGGTAAAATCATTCTCAAATTCATCATCAGATGCCCACTCCATAGATAAAGGGACCTTACCACCAATCACATTTTCAATCAAAGAAGGTTCTCATTTTTATTATTCTTATCATTCATGTTATTTCTAGCTTTTTCCATTTCTCTAAGCAGGTTAACAGTTGCAAACTCATCAGTTGACATATTAACTCCCATTCTAGCAGTTCTATAGATAATTTCATTATCGGACAAGACGGAAAGGAATTGTGACATTTAATATTGGAGGAATCACCCGATAAGTCTTTCTTTGCAGATATTCGCCGCCCGATCCGCAACTTTCATGTTCACCTTGTCCAGATTTCTCTTACTGAACTCTCTATAACCTCCTCCATGCTAGGATGCTCCACCCCTTGATCACACTCGGTGCCCACCATGTTTGAAGTCTCCACTCTTACCGGAAGATGAATCATCCGGATTGGACAAAATAAGCCGCTTCATCACCCGCACAGGAGACCCGGAATCGTCTTCCATTTCCACCACACAAGGAAGACTTGGCCAGATTTTGTGACTCGGGGATTGATCGAGAGGTTATCGAGTGGCTCCTGCTCTTTGATCGGCAAGGAGTACTGTGTGCGACTACGGTGATGCTATCCAGGTTCAGCACTTTTGTTCCCGCATGAACCACCATAGCCCTGATTCAACCGCCATTGGCTAGGAACCTTGCCCAAGGTAGAGTAGTAGTCACATTCTCAACCATAGGATGCTCACTCGTAAATCTCTCCTTTTCTATCCCGCAGTGTCCAACAACTATATCCCCATTTATCGATTTTATAGGGAACCGAGAGGACTTCTATGAACAGCATTTGATCCCACCTCCCCGTGGATTCTCACCAACCTAGTTACCAATGAGTTCGAACCGCCCACTTCGCCATGTCGCTCTTTCCATCGATGTACCCTCCTCTTCATTTTTGTCTCTAATTATCTTGTCAATAAGTAACTCATTATCCCTTCAACGTCATCCTCCGACTCATGTTGAATACTGTTTCAAGCCCCGTGAGCATAAGATTTACCATAAGAATTAGCGACGAGTTGTTGTTGCTCTTCGCTTGCCCTTACGAAACATAAGTGGACACACTGTCATTCCCAGCTCTTCTAGGGAAGGAGCACCCGAGTTTGAATCGCGTATGCACCATGATTGTCCTTATTCGATGCTTCCCCCACCACAATCCGTTCCACCTCATAATAGAACATGTAGGTTATCTCCCAAGCATCCTCGCCCTTCTCCGGAATGAGTTCAACATCCCTTAAGCCCAATGAGGATTTTAACATATTCCGGGCGATGAATCGTTGATTTGTCAATATCCGAGTCACACCCCACCAAGGATCCAAAGATATGCGCATGTAAGCCAAGTTTCTTTCTCAGAGGGAATATTGCGAACCCGCACCCATGTCTTTTTGGAAGCTTAGAACTAGCCCCCACATCATCATCCATGGAGTAAGTTTCAACCACAGCATTCTTGGTAGTCATTTTCAGCTCATTTCCCCACAAACAAGCCCTTTCCACTCTCTAGAGATTCGGAAACGCATAGAAAATTGAGAAGGGTTCAAGGTTCTAGCGAGTACAACGCCACTCCGACCAAAGAAATTTCCCCCATTGAATTCTTTCTCAATATCACGAGCAACCACATTCCCTCAACCACCGTAAGGATAACCGTACTAGCTTTTTCTTTCACTTCGCCGAGGAGTACCGCTATCGTGGAAATAGAAGAAACCTCGACCAGGAGATTGGAAGCCACACAAGCAACACATTGCCAGGAAGGGAGCACTGGACATGATCCGAGATATATGGCCTAATCTTCCACAACGAGCACACCTTATCGTAGGACAATGAGCATGCAAGATGTCCGTTCATGCTGCAATTGACACGGTGGATCCGACCTCTCCTCTCCCATCATTTCTCACATTCCGAGGAGGTGGTAGATTCTGGAGGCCGATTACCTTGTGGAGCAGCGACGTTGGGGTTGGTGATCGGGCTTGTGCCCCGCGGCCTCCCATCGATCACGCCCCCGTGCTCGCCGACCACCACCACCGCCGCGTGGAAGTTGGTCCCGCGCATCCCGAGCGTCCGCTGCGCGACGTTGTTGCGTCCCCGACCGGCGCCGCCGCACTGGCCCTTCCGCCCCGCCGGCATCCCCACGTCCGCCGCCACGCACCCCCATCCTAGCGCCGCCACGATCTTCCCATAGGCTCCGCCCGAGATTGAGTCGATCCGCGCGGAGGAGAGTTGACGACCTGAGCAAAGGATCTCGGATCGCCGGCGACCTTCCCGGCCACCACCCGAAGGATACCTTAGATGGTGGGAAGAGGAAACCCTAGGTTTCTCCCGAGAGATGGCGAACAAATGCCCCAAATCAGGCCGAGCCTGTAGATATCCCTCCCAGAGTCGCTGTGGATATTCCGTCTCCAACCGCCGTCGGTGGAGCAGCCGCTGCCGTCGATGGATTTGACGGTCCCGTAGCGACGCCGTCAGGGTATTTTCCCAAAATTCCAAACTCCGGTGGGCCAAAGGGCACTGTGTGGCTCCCCACCTTGAAATCCATGGCGGGCAAAGGTCCACGTCGCCCAATCTCCTGCTCCGTGCCCGCACCATGCTGAAACAGAGATTCAGGTGGAAGCGGCCGCGCCGGAATCCGGACGACGTGTCGAGGCAGCGACACCGCCCCTCCCAGCTCGATCACCTCTCCAACCTGGAGCTCGCGCGAGTCGATGATGCGCTCGGTCTCGCTGAGCAGAGAGATGCGCTTGACCTGGTGCTGCACCACTAGAACTCCGTCGAGAAAAGGGAAATTCCGGCGATCACCGGCGCCAGGAAGAGTAGCGTACGTAACCCGCCAACTAGAGACA
>NC_061513.1:283699627-283754645 GCF_022539505.1 Lolium rigidum
AAAGCATTAAAAGAGGAGTCCATTATCTCGTTGTCTATGTTGTCCCGGTATGGATGTCTAAGTTGAGAATAATCAAAAGCGAGAAATCCAAATGCGAGCTTTCTCCTTAGACCTTTGTACAGGCGGCATAGAGGTACCCCTTTGTGAAACTTGGTTAAAGCATATGTATTGCGGTGATAATCCAGGTAGTCCAAGCTAATTAGGACAAGGTGCGGGCACTATTAGTACACTATGCATGAGGCTTGCAACTTATAAGATATAATTTACATGATGCATATGCTTTATTACTACCGTTGACAAAATTGTTTCATGTTTTCAAAATCAAAGCTCTAGCACAAATATAGCAATCGATGCTTTTCCTCTATGAGGACCATTCTTTTACTTTCAATGTTGAGTCAGTTCACCTATTTCTCTCCACCTCAAGAAGCAAACACTTGTGTGAACTGTGCATTGATTCTTACATACTTGCTTATTGCACTTATTATATTACTCTATGTTGACAATATCCATGAGATATATATGTTACAAGTTGAAAGCAACCGCTGAAACTTAATCTTCTTTTGTGTTGCTTCAATACCTTTACTTTGAATTATTGCTTTATGAGTTAACTCTTATGCAAGACTTATTGATGCTTGTCTTGAAGTGCTATTCATGAAAAGTCTTTGCTTTATGATTCACTTGTTTACTCATGTCATACACATTGTTTTGATCGCTGCATTCTCTACATATGCTTTACAAATAGTATGATCAAGTTTATGATGGCATGTCACTCCGTAAATTATCTTTGTTATCGTTTTACTCGCTCGGGACGAGCGAGAACTAAGCTTGGGGATGCCGATACGTCTCCAACGTATCGATAATTTCTTGTGTTCCATGCCACATTATTGATGTTATCTACATGTTTTATGCACACTTTATGTCATATTCGTGCATTTTCTGGAACTAACCTATTAACAAGATGCCGAAGTGCCGATTGTTGTTTTCTCGCTGTTTTTGGTTTCAGAAATCCTAGTAATGAAATATTCTCGGAATTGGACGAAATAAAAGCCCGAGAGGCCTATTTTCTCACGAAGCTTCCGAGAAGACCGAAGACGAGACGAAGAGGGGCCACGGGGTGGCCAAACCCTAGGGCGGCGCGGCCCCACCCCTGGCCGCGCCGGCCTATGGTGTGGGCCCCCCGTGCCGCCTCTCGACTTGCCCTTCCGCCTACTTAAAGCCTCCGTGACGAAACCCCCAGTACTGTAACAGCCCAAAAATTTCAAAACAAACAAAATGAATTTCCCATTCTCCAAATTTTGGAACCAACAAAAACTTTTATTCAATTAAGTTTGATCCATAATAATCTTTCTTAAGTCTTGTGCTATTGCCATGATTGCTTGTTATTAGTATGGGAAATGATCTTAAACCCTAAACCTCACCCCTCTTTTTCATCACCCTAGTTAAAATGAAATAAAAGGAAATTAAATAAGAAAAAGGTATATGTGCCTATGGCTATTTTTATAAATCTTTACCCTATGCTTTTCTACTTTGCTTAGAGGTTTGGAAAACCTTCATACAACTTACCTAGTACCTATCAAACCAATTCCAAGTGGTTTCCAAATAAATTAAAAGAAACTAAAAATGCCATAGAGGCATATGAGAGTAAAATAGCAAATTTGTGAATTTAAGAATGACCCTAAGTCTTGTGGTGAATGGTGGGATCACTCCTATATACCATTTCAACACTCAACAATATCAAATGGGCCAAGAACAATCAAATTAAAAATCAAATGCGACATATGCATAGAGGCATATGTGGCACTTAGCCATTTTTACCAAATCTTGACCTATGCCCTATTTGCCTTACCCAAATGTTTGGAAACCATGAGTAACCCTAACCAACCTCTTTTGAACCCAAAATCATGATCCTTTGGATCAAAGAAAAAGAAAGAAAAAGATTAGAGAAATTGCAAAACCCTCACATAAGGTTTATGGCCATTTTTGAAAATCTTTAACCTAGGCTATATAAAATTGTGCCAATGGTTGGGAAACCCTTTTAAACTCAATAGCATACTTTTTGAATCAAAGAAACCAAAATCAAATCAAATAAAAATCAAAAACCTAGTTGCATGTGATAATGGTCACATGTGACAATTTTAACATCTTACCCACTTTGAGCCCTTCTATTAAGAAATTTTCAAACCAAACCCTGCCAACTCTTTGCACCTCATCCAAGACCTCATCAAGATGAACACTTTTTATGTTGACCACTTTGACCAGAGAGTTGACCATTGCTTAGTACAAGGGTGCCAAGTAGCAACATTGAAACCAAATCTAGATTCCCACCAATTTTCGAATCTTCACAAATCTTTTCCAAAATTCAAACCAAGACCACCAATGAGTGCCAAACATTATGTAGACCACTCCCATGCAGCAAGTTGGTCAAAATTCAAACCCAAGTGAGACCATTGCATGTGACATTTTAGTTACATAGAGTAAAATTAGGGTACTACCACTATTCCAACCACCTTGTACCTCCTCCCCTTTTTCTAGCTTGAGCTCATCTATAGTGCTTGGTACCTCTAAACCCCCACCATGACCTCACACATACTTGCCATGATCCTCCTCTCTCCACTATGCAAAGTACCTTCATGTGTCACATACATTTTGGACTTAATTTAGTTTTGCCACCTCTAGCCATCACCAACCCTGTGCACCTTGCCAAACCAACCCCTAACACCTCACTACTGCTTGCCATGCTCTCAGAGACATTGAAATCAGACCCAAACCATCAAGAACATGCCATGCCGGCCCTCATGGTCACCATGTTGCCATTCCCCTCTCTGAGCAATTCTACCGTGCACCACCTTGTCACACATCCTTCCCTCACTCTCCCGGACCAGCCAGTACAGGCCATCGACGAAAACACGCGCCACACACGCCAGCACGACGCGCGCCCTGACGTGCCCACGACGCCCAGAGCACGCCAGGACGTGTCACTGGACACACCAGAGCACGCACCGCCCCGTTGACCCCGGCCATCTCCTGCCCTCTCCTCTCTCCTACGCACGCACCGGGGCACCACCTACCTCCTGGACATCGTCATTGGCTCGCCGGCGCCACGTAGACGATGCCATGGACGGCGACCGTCCGCCGGTACAACGCCAGTAAACCACGTCCCCTGACCTGCTCCGTCCTCCGTCTTCAGCGCCCTGACGCGCGTCGTGACCGCCTCAACGTCGCCAACAGTCCTATGACGTCGCCCTGCCCTCTCGCCGCCCGTAACGCCGTCGTCATCGATGACCTGCTCCGCACCCTCGGCCAACCCCCGCCCCTATAAAAGCCGGAGCTCCCTGGACGATTTCTGCACACCAACGAGTTCCCCTCTCCCTCCTGAACCTCCTCGACCTCTTCCCCTCTCCGATTACGCACCACCTCGCCGGAATTTGGCCGAAGCCCGCCGCCGCAGTAGCTCGACGCCGCCGACGATCCCGAGCACTCTCGGAGCTGCAACGACCCTCATTCGACTCATCGTCATCGACAACGTCGATTGCCCGCCTCGCCGACCCCGCCGGACGCCGGTAAGCCTCTCGCCGCGACCCTCTGCCGCCGGCTAGGGTTAGAGCTCGTCGGAGCTCGTCTCCGACGAAGACGAACTGCAGCCGTCCGATTCCCTTTAATCCCACGGCCTGTATCCATGCATACCGTTTCGGTGTTTTAACACACTGACGTGTGGTCCCCACACTGTCAGTCGGCCCGTTGCGTGGACGCGCTACTGGGCCGGCCCACTTCCCTCTCCCGCGGTGCAGCCCGTTTAGTTTCCCGCCTAAGCCCACAATTCAAATCTGAATTTTTGAATTTAGTTAATTATTCTCGAGATGCTTGTTTTCGAAATTAAATAGGGGAAAATCTACCAAACCAAATTTGACAAATTTTATATATTTGGAAACCTTGTCAAATTCCCTACAACACTACACTGGACCCAACTCTAGATTTGTTATAAAATAAATGTGATAAAAAGAACAAAACAGGGACCTTTCCCTATTCAAATAATTCTTAAAAATCAAACAAATTAGATATTAAGTTAATTAAAACTCCAATAGCTCACTTTTGACTTACACTAATTGTTTATGAAATAAAATGGTGTGGTCACTTTGCATGATCATGGCCTAGATGAATTAGAGGACTATTTGGCTATTTTCTAGTCAAAGATATTGTCCAAAACTATTTAGAAATTTTATGGGAGTGTTTATCTCATTTAAATCTTGTCACAAACATTCCATTATGAGCTAGAGACTTTGGTCATTTAGTTATCATAGGATTTGTTTGATGATATTAAATCATCACCATGTTAGGATTAAAGTGTATGAGGTGCCCCACCTCATTTAAATCATTTTCTTAAATGATAAATATGAAGAGGTTGACTTTGGTCAACCTAGGTCATATATTATTCATGAAAGAAATTAAATCTTAATAAGATAATGAGAGGAATTTATTTCTCTAAAGAAGGAAAAGAAGCACCTTAATTAGTATGAGAGGAAATGATTCTTCTTAAATAAGAAAACCACCTCACCAACCGAGTAGTGTGTAATGATAATTTAGCTTGAGTGACTTATGTGGTGCTTAGTTTAGTATTTAAGATTAGTGTGGTGATTGTATACCTCGTATTCGTATTTTAGACGCTAGTACCGGAGACTATCAGGAGGAGGAAGTATTCTACCAAGAAGAAGGAGAAGAAGATCACTTTGATCATTTCCCCAACCAAGGCAAGCTAACACTCTTGCAAAGTCCCAAGTGCAAAGCTCTACAAGAGCAAGGCACCATCACCATTTATTTTTATGTCCAATAAACCTATCCCATGTTTTTACCTTGCAATTATTTTGCTTATTGTTTTTCAAAGCTTACTTTTGATTTATGATTCACTTAGGCTAGAATAGAACAAGAGCATCAAATTTAGCCTAAAGCAAACAAAGCTAGATAGCACCCCTCATGACTAGTGCTAGTGCTAACAAATAAAATTGACTACTCTAGATGGGAATATGTGCAATGAAATGACTTTGAAAACCTTGGAATGATGATTCATTCTATTGAAAGATTTTGAAGGTGAATATGACTTGAGAAGGACTTGGTGAATTTTACGAAAACTGATGGTTGGGTTCGGATGCGATACCATTCCAATTTACAAGTACCCCCACAATACCAGATTATGGGTAGGGCTTAACTGGAAGTTTATGTGTCTTAGTATGGGTTCCCTCTAAACAAGCGTCATCGGGGTTATGCCGAAAGCTGCCTCCACCACAAAAGAAACGACGTTAAAGAGGAGGTGAATGTCCGGCCCAAGCCCTGTGCAGTTCCCAGGTTGACAGTCGGTCTTCACTGGGAGGCCAAGCTCATGGGGAGAGGTGCCTATACTAGGATATATAAGTGAAAGGTTAAGGTTGATGATCCGCGTACTGAGTTACGATTATTCGGGGTTATCCTCGACGGATGTAATCAAAAGTTGTGGCACAAGTGTACAACCTCTGCAGAGTGTAAACCTATTCGAATAGCCGCGTCCACGGTTAAGGACGGTTGGAAAGGCCATACTGTTCCGTCATCAGACCATTTTCAAAAATGTGACATATGACTTGTGTTTTAAATTTTGAAAGGTGAATGGTGAATTTGAATTAAATCACAACCGGGTTGTGGGAATGACACTAATGTTCCCACTTGAGTTAGTCTAGTGACTCAAGCATCTTTACTAAATGTTTATGAAATAAACTTGGCTTTATGCAAATAAACCTAGAGCTTAGTATCCCCTTACTAGAATTGATAGTTCTTACACTAGTATTAGTTTGCGAGTACTTTAAAGTACTCATGGCTTTGTCCCTCGGCTATTCAAATGGCCAGACTTTGAAGGAGAACAACAGTACGAGGAAGATGGACAACAGGACGTCTACGACAACTAGGACCGCTCCTGACATCAAGCGTTGGCCTGTGGATTAGATAGCCACTACTACTCCGCTTCCGCTATTTGTGATGTTCGTTGATCAATAGATCAACTACTATTGTAAGATTGGATCATGTGATCTACCTTTGTAAGACGATTATGTGTTGTAATAAATGATGACTCTATGATATTCAACTATTATGTCTCGCAACAACAATATTCCTGGGATTGCGATGTATGGCATAATAGGCATCCGGACTTAAAAATCCGGGTGTTGACAAGTTGGTATCGAGCCATTGTTTGACCTTAGGAGACCCTAGTTAGAATGGACGTCTGAAAAACATAGTTTCAAAACCAATGAAGTGAATATTTATGAAAACTTATTCTCACTCTTATCCTTGAAATCTTTTCAAAAAGGAGAAGTCCATGCTCTACTTTTCCTTGAAATTCTACCTAAAATTTTGCACACTTGATCACTTTAGTAGAACTCACACCTACGCAAGAGTTGTATCAGGATCCCCTTGTATCGTAGAGCGATGAATGGTTCTTCAAACCAACGGTGTGTTAGATTTGTAATATGTGATGCTTGGTATGAATGAAAAAGTGTTGTCGGTGTTACCCCCGCAACACTACTCAAAATTTCAATTTGTGAACTTTTAAAATTTAACAAAACCAACCATAGAAAGTTCCCTCTTATCTTATCATCTACCTCAATGTTCGGATGGCCCCACCAACCCGCAACACCACCCGGGATGCCATGATGCAACCGATTGCGGACAATGATGGCGAGATCGAGAAGTCGAGAGAGCTGAACGCCAAGCCAACATAGTTGCACTACAGCAGCTTGCTCAGAACAACAACGGCCATGGAAACAATGATCACCCTGGATCAAGGCTGAAGAACTTTCAGCACACCAACCCACCGATGTTCAACAAGACTGAAGAGCCCCTTGATGCTGATGACTGGCTCCAGACCATGGAGAACAACCTCGAAGTTGCGGGAGTTGAAGCCGCAGAAAAAGTACTGTTTGCCACCCACTACCTGTCAGGACCTGCCAGAGCCTGGTGGACAAGTGCCCGTGCAATGAATGCGGGACAGATGATGACCTGGGAAGACTTCAAGCTGAAGTTTAGCAAATATCATGTGCCCCAAGGACTGGATCAAGAAAATGAGAGACGAGTTCCGTGAACTCAAGCAAGGAAAAATGTCCGTGGTGGAATACCGCGACAGGTTTCTCACTCTGTCAAGGTACGCCCGGATGAGACCGACACCAATGAAAAGAGGAAGGAGAGATTTCTGAACGGATCGCACGACGAGATGCAAACTGTGTTAGTGAACATTCCGTTCGCTGACCTCGAAGCCCTGGTGGACTCAGCCATACAGATGGAAGGAAAGCTGCATCAAGCCAATGAGAACCGCAAGCGCCGGATGATGAACCAGAATGGACCCCACCATACCCAGAAGTACCGCAACAACTCCTCTGGAGGATTCACCCCAAGATACAACAAGCCCCCTGCTCAGAGTTATCGCCCCTACAACAACAACAACAACGGAGGACCCCCGAAGCCCGGAGGCAACAACAGCAATAACAACCATCACAACAACAACAACCATCACAACAACAACAACCACAATGGCAACAACAACAACAATGGGAACAACACCCACACCAACACTGCCCCAATAACTGGAAGCAACACTGCTCCCGCCAACCCCAAGGACAAATCCACGATCAACTGCTATGAATGTGGAGTTGTGGGCCACTACTCCAATGAGTGCCCCAAGAAGCTTGCCAAGATTGGCGCCAATACCGCTGCCCCTGCTCAGCAACAGCGTCGCTTCGCCGGTAGAAGGAACCAGAACAACAACAACGGCCGCCTCTACCACATGAATGCCACTGAAGCTCAGGAAGCACCCCAGACCATGCCAAGTATGTCTTCCTGTTAATCAAAATACTCAATCTCTCTTAGGAACCTAACTTTTCTTAAAATCTCGGGACGAGATTTGTTTAAGGGGGAAGGGTTTGTAACAGCCCAAAAATTTCAAAACAAACAAAATGAATTTCCCATTCTCCAAATTTTGGAACCAACAAAAACTTTTATTCAATTAAGTTTGATCCATAATAATCTTTCTTAAGTCTTGTGCTATTGCCATGATTGCTTGTTATTAGTATGGGAAATGATCTTAAACCCTAAACCTCACCCCTCTTTTTCATCACCCTAGTTAAAATGAAATAAAAGGAAATTAAATAAGAAAAAGGTATATGTGCCTATGGCTATTTTTATAAATCTTTACCCTATGCTTTTCTACTTTGCTTAGAGGTTTGGAAAACCTTCATACAACTTACCTAGTACCTATCAAACCAATTCCAAGTGGTTTCCAAATAAATTAAAAAGAAACTAAAAATGCCATAGAGGCATATGAGAGTAAAATAGCAAATTTGTGAATTTAAGAATGACCCTAAGTCTTGTGGTGAATGGTGGGATCACTCCTATATACCATTTCAACACTCAACAATATCAAATGGGCCAAGAACAATCAAATTAAAAATCAAATGCGACATATGCATAGAGGCATATGTGGCACTTAGCCATTTTTACCAAATCTTGACCTATGCCCTATTTGCCTTACCCAAATGTTTGGAAACCATGAGTAACCCTAACCAACCTCTTTTGAACCCAAAATCATGATCCTTTGGATCAAAGAAAAAGAAAGAAAAAGATTAGAGAAATTGCAAAACCCTCACATAAGGTTTATGGCCATTTTTGAAAATCTTTAACCTAGGCTATATAAAATTGTGCCAATGGTTGGGAAACCCTTTTAAACTCAATAGCATCCTTTTTGAATCAAAGAAACCAAAATCAAATCAAATAAAAATCAAAAACCTAGTTGCATGTGATAATGGTCACATGTGACAATTTTAACATCTTACCCACTTTGAGCCCTTCTATTAAGAAATTTTCAAACCAAACCCTGCCAACTCTTTGCACCTCATCCAAGACCTCATCAAGATGAACACTTTTTATGTTGACCACTTTGACCAGAGAGTTGACCATTGCTTAGTACAAGGGTGCCAAGTAGCAACATTGAAACCAAATCTAGATTCCCACCAATTTTCGAATCTTCACAAATCTTTTCCAAAATTCAAACCAAGACCACCAATGAGTGCCAAACATTATGTAGACCACTCCCATGCAGCAAGTTGGTCAAAATTCAAACCCAAGTGAGACCATTGCATGTGACATTTTAGTTACATAGAGTAAAATTAGGGTACTACCACTATTCCAACCACCTTGTACCTCCTCCCCTTTTTTCTAGCTTGAGCTCATCTATAGTGCTTGGTACCTCTAAACCCCCACCATGACCTCACACATACTTGCCATGATCCTCCTCTCTCCACTATGCAAAGTACCTTCATGTGTCACATACATTTTGGACTTAATTTAGTTTTGCCACCTCTAGCCATCACCAACCCCGTGCACCTTGCCAAACCAACCCCTAACACCTCACTACTGCTTGCCATGCTCTCGAGACATTGAAATCAGACCCAAACCATCAAGAACATGCCATGCCGGCCCTCATGGTCACCATGTTGCCATTCCCCTCTCTCGAGCAATTCTACCGTGCACCACCTTGTCACACATCCTTCCCTCACTCTCCTGGACCAGCCGGTACAGGCCATCGACGAAAACACGCGCCACACACGCCGGCACGACGCGCGCCCCGACGTGCCCACGACGCCCGAGCACGCCGGGACGTGTCACTCGGACACACCGCGAGCACGCACCGCCCCGTTGACCCCGGCCATCTCCTCGCCCTCTCCTCTCTCCTACGCACGCACCGGGGCACCACCTACCTCCCGGACATCGTCATTGGCTCGCCGGCGCCACGTAGACGATGCCATGGACGGCGACCGTCCGCCGGTACAACGCCAGTAAACCACGTCCCCTGACCTGCTCCGTCCTCCGTCTTCAGCGCCCTGACGCGCGTCGTGACCGCCTCAACGTCGCCAACAGTCCTATGACGTCGCCCTGCCCTCTCGCCGCCCGTAACGCCGTCGTCATCGATGACCTGCTCCGCACCCTCGGCCAACCCCGCCCCTATAAAAGCCGGAGCTCCCTGGACGATTTCTGCACACCAACGAGTTCCCCTCTCCCTCCCGAACCTCCTCGACCTCTTCCCCTCTCCGATTACGCACCACCTCGCCGGAATTTGGCCGAAGCCCGCCGCCGCAGTAGCTCGACGCCGCCGACGATCCCGAGCACTCTCGGAGCTGCAACGACCCTCATTCGACTCATCGTCATCGACAACGTCGATTGCCCGCCTCGCCGACCCCGCCGGACGCCGGTAAGCCTCTCGCCGCGACCCCTCTGCCGCCGGCTAGGGTTAGAGCTCGTCGGAGCTCGTCTCCGACGAAGACGAGCTGCGGCCGTCCGATTCCCTTTAATCCCACGGCTTGTATCCATGCATACCGTTTCGGTGTTTTAACACACTGACGTGTGGTCCCCACACTGTCAGTCGGCCCGTTGCGTGGACGCGCTACTGGGCCGGCCCACTTCCCTCTCCCGCGGTGCAGCCCGTTTAGTTTCCCGCCTAAGCCCACAATTCAAATCTGAATTTTTGAATTTAGTTAATTATTCTCAGATGCTGTTTTCGAAATTAAATAGGGGAAAATCTACCAAACCAAATTTGACAAATTTTATATATTTGGAAACCTTGTCAAATTCCCTACAACACTACACTGGACCCAACTCTAGATTTGTTATAAAATAAATGTGATAAAAAGAACAAAACAGGGACCTTTCCCTATTCAAATAATTCTTAAAAATCAAACAAATTAGATATTAAGTTAATTAAAACTCCAATAGCTCACTTTTGACTTACACTAATTGTTTATGAAATAAAATGGTGTGGTCACTTTGCATGATCATGGCCTAGATGAATTAGAGGACTATTTGGCTATTTTCTAGTCAAAGATATTGTCCAAAACTATTTAGAAATTTTATGGGAGTGTTTATCTCATTTAAATCTTGTCACAAACATTCCATTATGAGCTAGAGACTTTGGTCATTTAGTTCTCATAGGATTTGTTTGATGATATTAAATCATCACCATGTTAGGATTAAAGTGTATGAGGTGCCCCACCTCATTTAAATCATTTTCTTAAATGATAAATATGAAGAGGTTGACTTTGGTCAACCTAGGTCATATATTATTCATGAAAGAAATTAAATCTTAATAAGATAATGAGAGGAATTTATTTCTCTAAAGAAGGAAAAGAAGCACCTTAATTAGTATGAGAGGAAATGATTCTTCTTAAATAAGAAAACCACCTCACCAACTGAGTAGTGTGTAATGATAATTTAGCTTGAGTGACTTATGTGGTGCTTAGTTTAGTATTTAAGATTAGTGTGGTGATTGTATACCTCGTATTCGTATTTTAGACGCTAGTACAGGAGACTATCGGGAGGAGGAAGTATTCTACCAAGAAGAAGGAGAAGAAGATCACTTTGATCATTTCCCCAACCAAGGCAAGCTAACACTCTTGCAAAGTCCCAAGTGCAAAGCTCTACAAGAGCAAGGCACCATCACCATTTATTTTTATGTCCAATAAACCTATCCCATGTTTTTACCTTGCAATTATTTTGCTTATTGTTTTTCAAAGCTTACTTTTGATTTATGATTCACTTAGGCTAGAATAGAACAAGAGCATCAAATTTAGCCTAAAGCAAACAAAGCTAGATAGCACCCCTCATGACTAGTGCTAGTGCTAACAAATAAAATTGACTACTCTAGATGGGAATATGTGCAATGAAATGACTTTGAAAACCTTGGAATGATGATTCATTCTATTGAAAGATTTTGAAGGTGAATATGACTTGAGAAGGACTTGGTGAATTTTACGAAAACCGATGGTTGGGTTCGGATGCGATACCATTCCAATTTACAAGTACCCCCACAATACCCGATTATGGGTAGGGCTTAAGCTGGAAGTTTATGTGTCTTAGTATGGGTTCCCTCTAAACAAGCGTCATCGGGGTTATGCCGAAAGCTGCCTCCACCACAAAAGAAACGACGTTAAAGAGGAGGTGAATATCCGGCCCAAGCCCTGTGCAGTTCCCAGGTTGACAGTCGGTCTTCACTGGGAGGCCAAGCTCATGGGGAGAGGTGCCTATACTAGGATATATAAGTGAAAGGTTAAGGTTGATGATCCGCGTACTGAGTTACGATTATTCGGGGTTATCCTCGACGGATGTAATCAAAAGTTGTGGCACAAGTGTACAACCTCTGCAGAGTGTAAACCTATTCGAATAGCCGCGTCCACGGTTAAGGACGGTTGGAAAGGCCATACTTGTTCCGTCATCAGACCATTTTCAAAAATGTGACATATGACTTGTGTTTTAAATTTTGAAAGGTGAATGGTGAATTTGAATTAAATCACAACCGGGTTGTGGGAATGACACTAATGTTCCCACTTGAGTTAGTCTAGTGACTCAAGCATCTTTACTAAATGTTTATGAAATAAACTTGGCTTTATGCAAATAAACCTAGAGCTTAGTATCCCCTTACTAGAATTGATAGTTCTTACACTAGTATTAGTTTGCGAGTACTTTAAAGTACTCATGGCTTTGTCCCTGGCTATTCAAATGGCCGGACTTTGAAGGAGAACAACGGTACGAGGAAGATGGACAACGGGACGTCTACGACAACTAGGACCGCTCCCGACGTCAAGCGTTGGCCTCGTGGATTAGATAGCCACTACTACTCCGCTTCCGCTATTTGTGATGTTCGTTGATCAATAGATCAACTACTATTGTAAGATTGGATCATGTGATCTACCTTTGTAAGACGATTATGTGTTGTAATAAATGATGACTCTATGATATTCAACTATTATGTCTCGCAACAACAATATTCCTGGGATTGCGATGTATGGCATAATAGGCATCTGGACTTAAAAATCCGGGTGTTGACAAGTACCGAGAGCCACGATACGGAAAACATTACTGAGACGCCGTCGCCGCCGATCCCATCTCGGGGGATCCTGGAGATCGCCTCCGGCACCCTGCCGGAGAGGGGAATCATCTCCCGGAGGACTCTACACCGCCATGGTCGCCTCCGGAGTGATGAGTGAGTAGTCTACCCCTGGACTATGGGTCCATAGCAGTAGCTAGATGGTTGTCTTCTCCCCATTGTGCTATCATTGTCGGATCTTGTGAGCTGCCTATCATGATCAAGATCATCTATCCGTAATTCTATATGTTGCGTTTGTTGGGATCCGATGAATAGAGAATACTTGTTATGTTGATTATCAAAGTTATGCTTATGTGTTGTTTATGATCTTGCATGCTCTCCGTTATTAGTAGATGCTCTGGCCAAGTAGATGCTTTTAACTCCAAGAGGGAGTACTTATGCTCGATAGTGGGTTCATGCCCGCATTGACACCGGGACAGATGATGAAAGTTCTAAGGTTGTGTTGTGTTGTTGCCACTAGGGATAAAACATTGATGCTATGTCTAAGGATGTAGTTGTTGATTACATTACGCACCATACTTAATGCAATTGTCTGTTGCTTTGCAACTTAATACTGGAGGGGTTCGGATGATAACCTGAAGGTGGACTTTTTAGGCATAGATGCAGTTGGATGACGGTCTATGTACTTTGTCGTAATGCCCAATTAAATCTCACTATACTCATCATGATATGTATGTGCATGGTCATGCTCTCTTTATTTGTCAATTGCCCAACTGTAATTTGTTCACCCAACATGCTGTTCGTCTTATGGGAGAGACACCTCTAGTGAACTCGTGGACCCCGGTCCAATTCTCTTTACTGAAATACAATCTCATCTGCAATACTTGTTTTTACTCGTTTTCTCTGCAAACAATCATCTTCCACACAATACGGTTAATCCTTTGTTACAGCAAGCCGGTGAGATTGACAACCTCACTGTTTCGTTGGGGCAAAGTACTTTGGTTGTGTTGTGCAGGTTCCACGTTGGCGCCGGAATCTCTGGTGTTGCGCCGCACTACATCCCGCCGCCATCAACCTTCAACGTGCTTCTTGGCTCCTCCTGGTTCGATAAACCTTGGTTTCTTTCTGACGGAAAACTTGCTGCTGTGCGCATCATACCTTCCTCTTGGGGTTGCCCAACGAACGTGTGAAATACACGCCATCAGAAACCCAAATGAATTAAAAAAAAATTAACGAAATAGCCTTTAGTCCCGGTTGGGGACACAAACCGGGACTAAAGGTCCTTCGCCCAGGCGCACGCTAGCCGCCCACGTGGACGGACCTTTAGTCGCGGTTCGTAAGCAACCGTAAATACTTCCTACTCCTGGGCACGTCTCATATACTACCATACGAAAGTATATAACATACTTTATTGGTTTGAGTATGTTTGTACACTATATGTAAGATACTTCATACCAACTTTAGTGACAAAATTTAAATACACCCATAGTTTGCACTATATATATAAAATACATACATACTTATACGTAAATAAATAGTGTACGTAAAAAAGTGTACATACTACCTACAAAGTAGTATATATACTACCAAAATATTCTTATATACTTCATACTACACGTATATACTCTTCGGTATGATAAATACTACCTAGATTATGTGAAACACACGTGGGAGTAACGGGTGTAGTTACACCCACGTGTATTTCTCATAATCTAGAGAGTATCTATCATACCGGATAGTATGTACATGCAGTATGAAGTATATAAAACTATTTTGGAAGTATATATACTACTTTGTAGATACTATGTACATTTGTTTACATAGACTCATTTTTTCCGTATACATATGCATGTATTTTGGATATATACTGCAAACTATGGGTTCACTTGCATTTTTTTCACCAAACTTAGTTTGGAGTATCTTAGATATAGTATACCAACATACTCAAACCGATAAAGTATCGTATATACTTATGTATGGTAGTATATGAGATATGGGTGTAACTACACCCAGGGGGGCCTTTAGTCTCACTTAATTAGTCTCGGTTGTGCAACCACGACTAATGACAGTTGCGAACCGGGACTAAAGCCCTTTTTTCTACCAGTGATGTTAACCATATGTTGGCTATAGATAATACGACATCTTTCTTGTAGCGAATAACTGGCTCTACTATTGCATTCGCCTGAATCAGACGTTTCTCCTGTGCAAAATCTGAAACACGGCGTAGAAGTTTGTGCAGGCATAGAGATGATGAGAGCTCGAGAGCGTAAGAGCATCTTCAGTCGCGTCCCCCAAACCGTCCCCCAAACCGCGACAGATCGAGCGTTTGGGGGACGTGTTTTGTTCGTGCCGCGTTTGGGGGACGTCGCTCCCCAGCCGCGTCCCCCAAACGCCGCCCCCAAATGAATATTTGTGCACGAAAATAAAGGTTTTCATTCAATTTTGATTATATATTACAAAGTTTGAATGAAAACGGCTAGATTTCATCTAAACCTAGACTACCGACCGTCCCGGCGGCGCGTTCGACGGCCCCGCCCGTCGTCGCCTCCCCTACGCCGCAGCTCCTCCTGCGCGCGCCTCCTCGTCCTTGCGTTCGGCGGTGGCCGAGATGGTGCCGCTCCCGCCGCGCGTCCTCCGCCGTCCCCGCTGCGCCGCCCGGAGGGAGAGCTCGATGGCGCGACGAATATGCGCCTCTTCGAGGGCACGGGCGTCGTCTCGGAGCTTCTTCTCCGACTCGAAGAACTCGACGAGGGCGCGTTGCTGATCGGCCGTCTCGTCCGGGTGCGGGCGTCGTCGTCGGACCGGTCGAACTCGTCGTCGTCGTCGTCGTCCTCCACCTCGGTCTCCTCCGCCTCGGCCTCCTCCTCCTCCATTGGCGCCTCCTCCTCCACATCTGTGGGCGCCTCCATCATCCGCCGCCGCAAACGCGTCGGCCGCCGCCAACTGCTCCGCCCGCCTCCCCCATAGCGCCGTAAGCGCCGCCTCCCGCTGTCGACGCTCCTCCGCCGTCGCCTCGCTGCTGGAGCTCGATCGACTCACGCCGCCGGCGCTCGATCGAGTCACGCCGTTCACGGAACAGCGCCTGCCGCTCATCGCGCCGGCGCCGGCGCTCGTCGGCCCATCGCTGCTCCATCTCCTCCCGTGCCCGGCGCCGTCGCGCCTCTTGTCCCGTCGAGGCGTCGAACGCCGCAACGGTGTCGCGCCGTTGCTCCCGCCACGCTGCTGCCGCCGCGGCCTCCTCGGCTGCGGAGGCGGGGCGGAGAACGCCGCTAGATCCGCCGCCGCTGCGCGTCACGCCGCTGGCGGGCCTCCTCCTCGAGTGCCTCCTCGAGTGCCGCACGCCGCTGCCGGCTCGTCAATGGAGGAGACGGCGGTGGAGGGAAGTGGCCATCGCCGGGGCGGTTCGCCATTGCCACCGGTGATGGAGGAGACGGCCGTGGAGCGACGAGGGTTGTGTTTGTTGCCGGCGGGGTGTGGTGGCTACCATTGATGAGCCGGGAGACCTTTATAGACGCCGGCGTCGGGAAGAAAGCGCGGGAACAGACGAGAAGAGGCGGGAAGATCGCGCGGGAACGGGCGATGGCGTGCGAACGCCGGCGACGCGTGGAGGCTGCGCAGCACCGACGAGACGTCTCGCCTGCCCCTCCGTCGCCATTAAGGCAAAGATGCCGCTGCGCACGAATAACTTCCGTCGCGAGGTAGGCGACGGTTAGGTTAAAATTAACTGTGCCGCTGACGCGTCGGCCCCGCGCCTCCTCGCCTCTCATTTCGTTGTGTCCGGCGTGCCCGGTGCGTCCCCGTGGGACGGGGACGGGCTCGGGGCGCCGGACACCGTATAGGGGCGCGCCGGACAAAAAAGGGCTTTGGGGGACGCGGCTGGAACGCTTTTTTTGTCCGGCGCGCCCCAAATCCCTTTGGGGGACGGTTTGGGGGACGCGACTGGAGATGCTCTAAGGTGTGGGAGAAATTTGGTAACCGCCCACCGAGTCCTACCCATATCCAACTAAGTGGGAGAAATTTGGCTATATCCAACTATTGTAAATATACCTATGAGCACGTGCTAGAGTTGACTCATGCTAAGCTAGTCACTTTCACAATGTACCTAAATCTCACTTACCTTCTCTCTTATTTTCTCTCCCCTTCAACTATACACCAATATTGTATTTAAATCCTTATATCCTGATCACTAAAAATCTTATTGTGGAAGAAGAGAATTTCATGAAGGCCGGAGGGGAGGACTAGCTAAGGGAGGTTCAAGTCTCCGCCCTATTGAGAGACTTGCTTGGTGTTCCGGGCTTCACAGCAGTGGTATGAAAGTGGGGGCGACAACATAGGTGAAGTGCAGAGTCCTACCTTTTCAGGGTGAAAACCCAATGTCTGGCCTTAACTGGTTGTGTCTGGCAATGGCCTTGATGGAAGCATTATTTTGAGGGCGTGAACTATCTTCAGGGTGAAAACTTAGGATCTTTGATCGGGCGACGACGGTGTTTGAGCACTGTTCCCTTCTTGGAGGCATCGTTTTTTGGAGAGTCTGTAATTCAGGTGTTGTCTCGGCGGTGGATGTATTGCTGTTGTTAGGCCCGAGATACTGTAGCGGGATTTTTGTTTCTTAGTTTTTTGTTGTTGTGTGCATCCGTAGTGCCATTAGGGTGGTGCGCTGTTGTAGAGCCTAGGAGTAATTGGTATCTTATTGATACTAGGAAAATACCCGTGCGTTGCTACTGTTAGATCCAACAAATGTAAAATATCTCGTTCGTATACTTAAAATTGAAGCATGTTTATGTCAATTCTTTATAAAAAATGTTTATCTCAAATTTATAGCTCCTAATTTTAAAAAATGTTCAAGTCAAACTGCTTCATCAAGCTCTAAACTATAAAACATAAGATCTATGACGCTCAATTGTTACTTGATTTCTATCGTGTAAGATCTTTGTAATTGGTTGTGTTTGCCGTACCATCACTGTCGTTGCATAGATGACAATACCTGAGAGGAGGTATCCTCACGAAGGGGGAAGAAGATGGGGCCATAGGACAAAGAGCTACTAGGACGATGGTACGCGATTTACCCAGTCTAGAATTATCTGGACGCTAGCACGTATTACAATGAGTTGTGATTGTGCCTCTAAGGCTTCCGGGATCCGGCATATATAGACGCTCGGATCTTAGGGTTTCTACTGAGAGTCCTACCGCATATCTACGGAATATTACATTGCTGTTCTGGATCTGGCTACTTTCATGTGCATTCATGGATCCGACTCCTCGTGTAGGTCGGTTTGGATCCTGCTTCTTGTTCCTGGGTTGAACATCTTCCATCCTTAATCAACGGCAACTCGGTCGCCCGGTGGGCTATATGCCACCACCATCATCTGTGGGCCACCCGGCGTTACCGAGTAAGTGGCACTACTGTGGGATACCGGTTAATCATACCCACAACTGTCACCGTACATGAAGTTGGTACTGCCAATACCTCGATGCATGATCGGGAGGCTTTGGCGGGTTAGCCAGCCTTCAATTTCCCAAAAAATAGATTATTTTCGATAGGAAGCGGTCACACATAATCATAAATATTTGGAGAAATCCTTCTATACGTGAAATATAATGAAAAATAATACTCCCTCAATGTCAAAAAAATGTCTCTCGTCAACGTCTTATAACTTTTATTATGATTTGTTTGTGCCTTATATTTACTCCCTCCATCTCAAAATATAAGGTGACTTAAAAAATTTCTTGGCAACGTTTTATAACTTTTAGTATGATTTGTTTGTGCCTTATATTCTAGAAAATGTATGTCAACCTACTCCTGGTTCTTTTCCATTTTTTCTCCTTTCATTTTCTTCACGATTGGTTTTGTTGCACGCATAAATTTTTAGTCGTACAATGAGGCCACGTAGATGCAGCTGAAACCTGAGTCCGTTAATAGTAGAGTTTACCTTTTTGTGCGGTGGATGGAAATAGGCTTGCCTGCATCGGGTTTAAATCTGGTTAGTTTTTTTTAGGGAACGATTAGGGAGCTGGGCAAGAAGAAAAATTGTAGCCTCCATGTGCGGCCCACAAACCAGCATATCTGTCGGGTTGGCCTAGCCTCGGTGCGGCCCGTTTTTCGTAGCTTGGCTCGCGTGATGTTTCCTTCGGTTTTCTTACAATTTGTTTTCCGATCGATGCTGGGATTAAGATCGACCCTGGGATGAAGCACGACGTACGACGTACCGGTCCTATTCGAATTTAATTTAATAGTAAAGATTAATATATTCCTTGTATCGAAAAAACAAATCTTATTGTACTTGCTCTTATAACCAACATATCGGCCATGTTCAAAGACGATTCCATAAATTGCACTAGACATATGTATGAGTCGGCATAGTGACTGTATTCTACTCCACTCGTTATCTTGTTGGCTCGTCACCTCGTATTCAAATCTCCGGAAAATCTTGTAGCTTCTCGATCCACTAGTAGGACATGTGACGAGGCGAGTGCGTGGACGAAGTGTCGGCCGGGCACCTACCGGCATTGACATTACGATTATCTAGGCAGCAAGTCTGCGCATGGGCATTCGGTATTGGATCCGACATGGGGTGCTGCGCACGTGCCTCGTGCAATGGCCATGAATGTGCAAACTCGAGGTCGATCAGACGTACCACGCGCCACGCGTTCGCCTCTCTGTAGCTTCCTGATTGGTCCGACGAGGCTACATAAGACCCAGCCAAATGCCAACTCCACACCACACTACTCTACCCACCAATGCTTGCTTCAGCAAAACACAAACCCAGTTTACCTGCAGCCATGAAGACCAGCGGCGCCGCCATCCTGATGATGATGCTCTCACTCGCGGCGGCGGCCCTCCTGGCCGCCGATGCCGTCGTCGCCGACGTGGACATGGACATTATCCGCCTCCCGAGCGACGGCGACCAAGGTGATCGATCGCTCCCCGCATGAACTGCATACCGTCCTAGCTAGTAGTTTCTTGCACTGATCTTGTCTTACGTTCTGGGTTCTGCAGCAGGCCTTGTTGCAGACCAGGTCATGGAGGTGGCTGCGACGGACGCAGTGGTGGAGGAGAAGGAGGATGAACCGGTGGCGTGCGGGGAAGAACATCGGCGGCGGCGTCCTCAACGAGGAGATTAGGCCGTGGGCGTGCTGCAACGAGACCCTGTGCACCAAGTCGTCCCCGCCGACATGCCACTGCCTGGATGTGGTCGACCGGTGCGCCGCCGCATGCAAGCTATGCGAGCCGTCTGCAACGAGCCCGTTCCGCCACGTCTGCAACGACGAGTACCATGGACTCCCCGGGCCAGCTTGCTCCGATGAGGATGACGAAGACTTCCCAAGCGCCGCGCATAGCCGTAGCTACCCGTCGCTCGCCGCTGCCGCGCAGTTGCTGTTAGCGTTTGTAGTCGTGTTCTTTACCCACAGTCATTACTAGCATGTCGCCTCGCGTGTGCGTGAGTTTAGTCGCGACACTGGTCGCGTTAACTGCTCACGGATCATGGCGTAAGTTTGGTAGTAACTTGTTTGACCTGGCCGTTTGCTTGTGTGCCAAATATGAAGGGAACAGAATAATACAGCGAAGAAAAACTCAGTTATTTTGAGGTGTGTAAATTGGCTAAGAGCAACTCTAACAAAAAGGAGCCGGAATTGAGTTTACGTGTTCAGGCCGAAATCGGCCCAGAACGGAGCCTGAACTCACGGGCACCTGAACTCAAGGGAGAGGCTTGAAGGTCAGCGGCCATCCTGTATCACTAGTAGAAAACCTCTCATCCATCTAAGCCTTTAGTACCGGTTCCCTAACGAACCGGTACTAAAGGGGGCATTAATACCGGTTCCGTGCGTGGGACATCAATACCGGTTCAGTTATGGACCTTAATACCGGTTCGTAACACGAACCGGTATTAAAGGGTTTGGGCCCGATTTCCAGGCGGTGGTGGGGCCAGGGTTGCACCTTTAGTACCGGTTCGTGTAAGGAACCGGTACTAAAGGGTCTGTGCCCTATTTGAGCGCGCGGCAGCCCGAGCTCCCTGCATATCTCATTCTCACTTCTCCTCTCACATTTCCAAATATTTTGCACCTCTCACACTCCAATAATCTTTATTTTTCTCCACCATTTTAACAAGATTAACGGCATACATCTATCCAAGGGTTAGCAATATCATCCTTCCTTCCGGCGTTCCTAATTTAGCTCAGTTCTTTGGTAGTTTTAACTCGTACTATTTTTGTAGTGCAAGCAAGGTGTTCGATGAAATGCCTAAGTTAGTGATTTTATTTTTTTATATGCAATTTGAGCTGAAATTATGGTATGTTTTGTAGGTTTTAATTAGTATCATCCCCGTCCTTACCGCTGTCGATCGTCCCCTAGCCGGCACGGTACCACCTCGGTGAGCCCCTCTTCTTTTTTATAAAAAACAATTAGTTTTATGTGATGAACTTGAATATTAATTAAGTTGGTCACTCATATATCCATGATGTTGTGTATTTAATGATTTTTGATATACATATAAAATGCAGATGAGTCGACAATGGATGTACGGTGACCGGTGCCATCCCGAGTTCATTACCGGCATGCATTATTTTCTCAACGTGGCTGAGGCAAACAGGCGGTCGAATGGTTTCATATATTGTCCTTGTAGTTCCTGTAAGAATATGAAGGATTACTCTACCTCGAAGACCCTTCACGTCCACCTCGCTGGAGAACGGTTTCATGCCCAGCTATAATTGTTGGACCAAGCACGGAGAAAGAGGGGTTATATTGGAAGACAACGAAGAAGAAGAGGATAGTGACAACTATCCCTTATTCATCGAAGACGGTGGTAGTAGAATGGGGGAAGACGAAGCCGAAGAAGAGCCCATTTTCGATGAGCCGATTTTTGATGACCCGGATGACGATTTGGGTCGGGCCATTCTTGATGCGAAGATGAACTGCGGAAATGAAAAGGAGAGGTTGAAGTTGGAGAAAATGTTAGAGGATCACAACAAACTGTTGTACCCAAATTGCGAAAATGGTCGAAAAAGCCGGGTACCACGCTGGAATTGCTGCAGATGGAAGGCGGAGAATGGTACTTCCGACAAGGGATTTGAAAAGTTGCTGAAAATAATAAAGAAGATGCTTCCAGGGGAGAACGTGTTGCCCTCTAGCACGTACGAAGCAAAGAAGGTTGTCTCGCCCTCTAGGATTAGAGGTGCAGAAGATACATGCATGCATCAATGACCGCATCCTCTACCGCGGGGAGTACGAGAATTTGAATGCATGCCCGGTATGTAGTGCATTGAGGTATAAGATCAAGCGAGATGACCTCGGCGATGTTGAGGGTGAGTCCACCCCCAGGAAGAGGGTTCTCGCGAAGGTGATGTGGTATGCTCCTATAATACCACGGTTGAAACGTTTGTTCCGGAACAAAGAGCATGCCAAGTTGTTGCGATGGCACAAAGAGGACCGTAAGAAAGATGTGATGCTCGAGACACCCCGCCGACGGGTCGCAGTGGAGAAAAATCGACGAGAGAGTTCAAGTCATTTTCAGATGACGCAAGGAACTTAAGATTTGGTCTAAGTACAGATGGCTTTAATCCTTCCGGGGAGCAGAGCTCAGCCATAGCACCCGGCCGGTGACTCTATGTATCTATAACCTTCCTCCTTGGTTGTGCATGAAGCGGAAGTTCATTATGATGCCGGTGCTCATCCAGGGCCCGAAGCAACCCGGCAACGACATTGATGTGTACCCGAGGCCATTGGTTGAAGAACTTTTAGAGTTGTGGCGTGACGAAGGTGTACCTGTGTGGGATGAGCACGAACAAAAGGAATTTAACCTACGAGCGTTGTTATTTGTAACCATCAATGATTGGCCTCGCTCTTGGTAACATTTCGTGGCAGTCAAACAAGGGATACAATGCATGCACACACTGTTTAGGTGAGACTCGATAGTAATTATTTGGGAAACAAGAATGTGTACCCGGGGCATCGTCGATTTCTTCCAAAACAACATCACGTAAGAAAGAGAGGAAAGCATTTCGGAGGTGAGGCGGATAACCGAACGAAGCCTACCCGCCCTAATGGGGAAGTTATATATGATATGGTCAAGGATTTAAAAGTGATCTTTGGAAAGGGTCCTGGCGGACAATCTGTTCCGCATGATGTTGACGGACACGTACCCATGTGGAAGAAGAAGTCGATATTTTGGGAGCTACCCTACCGGAAATTCTTAGAGGTTCACTCGCAATCGACGTGATGCACGTGACGAAAAATCTTTGCGTGAACCTGCTAAACTTCTTGGGCGTGTATGGGAAGACAAAAGATACACCGGATGCACGGCAGGACCAAGCAAAGTATCCACGAAGGAAACAACCTCGAATCCGGAGAAGTATCAAGGTCCCGCCAACTATGCTCTTACCAAAGAGGAGAAGGAGATCTTTTTGAAGTCCCGAGTAGCATCAAGGTCCCGTCCGGCTTCTCGTCGAATATAAAGGGAATAATAAACATGTCGGAGAAAAAGTTTCAAAACCTAAAGTCTCATGACCGCCACGTGATTATGACACAATTACTTCCGGTTGCATTGAGGGGGCTTCGCCGGAAAATGTTCGAGTACCCATTGTGAAGCTATGTGCGTTCCTCAATGCAATTTCTCGAAGGTGATCAATCCACTTACTCTACAAAATTTACGGAAGGATGTGGTCCAATGTCTAGTCGGCTTCGAGTTGGTGTTCCCACCATCCTTCTTCAATATTATGACACATCTCCTAGTTCACCTGGTCGAAGAGATTGGCGTTCTCGGTCCTGTATTTCTACACAACATGTTCCCCTTTGAGAGATTCATGGGAGTCTTAAAGAAGTACGTTCATAACCGTTCTAGGCCAGAAGGAAGCATCTCCAAGGGCTATGGAACAGAGGAGGTCATTGAGTTTTGTGTTGACTTTATTCTCGACCTTAAGCCGATCGGTGTTCCCGAATCGCGCTATGAGGGGAGACAGCGTGGAAAAGGCACGCTAGGAAAGAAATCAGCAACGTGTATGGACGGACATTCTTTCACTCAAGCACACTACACAGCTCTACATAATTCCATCTTGGTGGCTCCGTACAAAGAGGAACACAAGGAGATCTTACGCTCTAAATACCCGGAGCAACGTGAAGATTGGATTGATGGAGAACACATGAAGACTTTCGGCGGTTGGTTGCAAACACGTCTCATGAATGTCACCGATGACGAGCAGCTGTACTTGTTGGCCAAGCAACCATCTTCTACTATATCGACTTTTCAAGGGTACGAGATTAATGGGAACACATTTTACACTTTCGCCCAAGACAAAAAGAGCACCAACCAAAACAAGTGGTGTCCGCTTTGATGCGAGAAGATGGCAATGGGAACAAGGTCACATATTATGGGTACATAGAGGAGATATGGGAACTTGACTATGGACCTAATTTCAAGGTCCCTTTGTTCCGGTGTAAATGGTTCAACCCGAAACACGGGTACAGGTAGACCCGCGATGACGGAATGACTACGGTGGATTTCAAGAATCTTGGGTACGACACCGAACCATTTGTCCTAGCCGGTGAAGTGGCTCAGGTTTTTTATGTGAAGGATATGTCTAGCAAACCGAAAAAAAGAAAAGAAAGGCAAGAGGACACATCATACGATGAGCCAAAGCGGCACATAGTTCTTTCAGGAAAAAGAAACATCGTGGGAGTAGAGGACAAGACAGACATGTCAGAAGATTATAATAAGTTTGACGATATTCCACCCTTCAAGGTAAAAATTGACCCAAGCATCATCTTAAACAATGAAGATTGTCCATGGTTGCGTCGCGAGTAAGAAGAAAGGGAAACGGGCGAAGAAAACTCAGAAGACTAGCTAGCTACATATAGGGATCATAACTTGTGTATCTCAATATGGAAATCACTTTTGTGTAATGATGTTACTGTATGTAAGATATTAACAATGGAGATGGTTGGCTTGTTTTACTAGTTAAATCACGGGCTTGCAGGGAAATTTTTCCGAGGCGGAACTTCCGAATACTACTTCGAGCTCACGCCAGAGCAGCGGAGGAATCCCCAGTGGCATCCCGACTACAGCCCGACTTGGGAAAGCTTCTTCATCAATCGGCGTGAGAGGGCGCTTGCCAGGCACGAGGAGGGCGGCCCGCCTCCTCCGAACTTCAACGAGGCCGGCCGTCGGCCGTGGTGGCGCGGCCGGACTCTCCAGGGCGTCATGGCCTACCGTGGCCCCCGCCTGCGCTACCCTCAGTCCCAGCCCACGCGTGCTCACCCGCCGACGTTCGAGTACCGCGACCCCGAGATGCCAGCGACGATGATGACGGCGACTATGACGACTACAGTGGCGACTACTACAGGGCTAGGCACGAGTATGACTGAATGACTCCAACAGTAGAATTTGGCCATGTATCTTTAATTTTCAGTTAAGCTATGTACTTTTAATTCGAGTTCAATCGTAATAAAATTTCATTCCCGCCCTTTCTTTTCCGCCTTTTTTCTCCCACGCGCGGCGTCGTGGCGGGAAAGTTTCCCGCGCGGCGTCGTGGCGGGAAAGTTTCCCGCGCGACGTCGGGGCGGGAAAGTTTCCTGTGCGGACGGCGTCGTGGCGAGAGTAAAGAAAAGAAATAGAATAGAGAAAAGAAATAGAAAAGAAAAACAAAAACAATAGAAAAAATAAATAGAAAAGAAATAGAAAAGAAAGGAAAAAAGAAAAGTAATAGAAAAAATAAATAGAAAATAAAGAAAAAAGAAACAGGAATAGAAAAGAAACAGAAAAAAAGAAAAGCAATAGAAAAAAGAAATAGAAAAGCAAAAGAAAAGAAACAGAAAAGAAAAGAAACGAGAAAATAAAAAGAAAAGAAACGAGAAAATAAAAAGAAAAGAAACAGAAACAGCAAAAGAAACAGGAAAGAAAAAGAAAAGAAAAAGAAAAAGAAAAGAAACAGCAAAAGAAAAACAAAAAAAAACCTTTGGTACCGGTTGGTACCACCAACCGGTACGAAAGACCTTTCGTACCGGCTGGTGGTACCAACCGGTACCAAAGGTGTTTCCCCTAGTTAGGACTTAGCGCGGGGCAAAAATTCCCCAATTTCCTTCTTCTTCCGCGCGCCAGACCTCGCAGAGCTCCCGTCGCCGACGCCGACTCCGTCATCGCCGTCGCCGTAGCGGCCGCCCTCGCTGTCGCCCTCGCCGTAGCCGCCGCCGTCGCCCTCACTGAAGCCGCCGCCGTCGTCGCCGCGTCGCCCGCGCCGCTCCACCTCTCCCCCGCCGCCGTCGCCCTCACCGAGGTGAGCACCCGGCCCCTCCTCTCCCTCCCTCGCCTCCTCGCCTCCTCGCGTCGCCTCCCCGGCCGGCGCGCCTCGACGGGAGGAGCCCGCGCGCGCGTCGGCTGCCGCGCCACGGTCGCCGCCGGCCTCCCCCTCACGCACGCCCGCAGGGTGTTCGAGGAAATACCCGACCGCCCGCCGCCACCAGCTAGCGCGCCCCTGCAGCACCTGCCCGGCCGCGTTTGGCTCCAACCGCCCAAGCCTGCCACCCCCAGCCACGCTCGACTCCTGCGCGCGTAGCACACGCCTGTTCGACGAAAAGCCGCGCCGCGCCGCGGCCATCTACCCCTGGTAGCCGCCGTGTGGAGGGTAGGCGCCGGCGGCATGGTCATGGCGCGCCGTGCCCGTGCCCGTGCTGTTGTACGTACCCACCGCCGTAGCCGTGCTTGTAGGCGCCGTGCCCCTGTTGCACATACCCGTCATGCTCGCCGGCCATGGCCGCCATACCCCTGCTCGTTAGCCGCCGTGTCCGTACCCGTACCCGTGGCCATTGCTGCCACCGACGAGGTTGGACACGAACCCCTTCACCGCGGTGCGCCTGCCGCTGCCCTGCCCCTGCCGCTGCCGTGCTGCTGCTGCCCGCCCTGCCCGTGCGCCGTGCCGCTGCCCTGCCGTGCCCTGCCGTGCCGCTGCCCTGTCGCTGCCGTGCCGCTGCCATGCTAGCTCTATACCATTTCAACACAAGACAACACCATTTGGGTCAAAGAAAATCAAAGAAAAAGGGAAGAAAGTGAAAAAACCTAAGTGACATATGCTAATGGTCAAATCTGCCAAAAATAATATGATGCCTACTTTGAGCCCCTTTGGTTAACTATTTCTAAACTAAACTTGCTAATCTTTTTGCCCAGATCAATAGTACTCATAAAAGTGAACAACTTGGTCAAAGTCAACCTTGCTGATTCAAAGTCAAACTCTTAATATAAGCATGCAAAGTGGCAACTTTGAAACAAATTTTAGATTGCCCCAAATTTTGGAATATTCACAAACCAACTCCAAATTGCAAACCAAGACCACCAATTGCCGCCGCGGCATAGAGAGAAGAGCGAGAGGAGGAGCGCCGAGTGTTAGGGTTAGGGTCCGTAGCGGTGCGCGAGTCCGTGGCGGTGCCGCCGCGACATAGAGAGAAGAGCGAGAGGAGGAGCGCCGAGTGTTAGGGTTAGGGTCGAGAAAAAGAGAGAAGAGCGAGAGGAGGAGGGGGAACACCGTGTCCGTGGCCGTGGCGGTCCGTTAGGGTTTTTTTTGCTTTCTTCATTTCAATTGTTATCCATCTAGCAATCTGTTATATGATCATGACATGATGAATGAAATACAATTGCTTTCTTAATTTTGTAGTGACATTGAGGTATGGAGGACGGCACCTTCGTCCGAGATGAGGAGGGGGAAGAAGCGGTGCAGCAATTGATCTATGAGAGTGCCCGTGGTCCGGAACCCGACGATGGAGATGACAACGATTTCCAAGACTTTCTGAATGATTTCGGCGAGGGACTTGAGTCTGAACAAATTAGAAGAGACAATGAAGTGTCCATCACAAACTCCGGCGAGGTGTATATCTATGTATCAATTAGTCTATAGGTTCATCCCTAGATGCATTCATTTATTTGTATTGCACTTATTAACGAATAATTTTATCTTTTAGCCTTCTGGATCATCGAGCAAGTCTGTTAGATCAAAACGAGGCCCGACGCGGGTGCTAAAGTGCGAGGGCAGGTTAGCCCTCACGGCATTCAAGGATAATGGTGAACCAGTGCAGCCCAAGGAGTTTTGCCGCAAATTTACAAGTCAATCCGGAGTTATTGTTAGGGACCATGTACCGATCAGCATTCAAGAGTGGCATAAGCCGAAGAACCCGGAGAGTGGTGCTAGTTATGTCAACGACACGATGAAAAAATTTCTTTGGGACACGCTATCGACAAAGTTCAGCCTACCGGAAGACATGACGGAAGGCCGAAGAATAAAGTCAAGGAATGGACATGGAAGAAGATGGCCATACAATTCCGGACCTTCAAGAAAAATTTATGGGACAAATATAAGAATGAAGATCCAAGTATTCGATGATAATCTAGTGAAGATAAAAGATCACCGGGCCGCATTTAAGGAGTATAAGCAATCGTCTACTTTTGTGTCCCGATCGAAGAAAAATACCGAAAATGCTGCAAAGAAGAAACTTCCGCATCATTTGGGGTCAGGTGGCTACAAGAGTGCCATTCCGAAGTGGACAACGTTTGAGAATAAACTGATTGATCATGGAATCACTCCACAGACATGGGACTGGCCCGAACGGTCCAAGTTCTGGTTGTTCGCTCATGGGGCAGGGTTGGACCCAAAGACAGGGCTGATCGTTGCGAAGGGAAAATGGAAGGAAAAAATTGAGGCAATTGTACCGAAGCTCGTAGATGCAATTGAAAAGGTCGAAAGGGAGAGTACATTCCCGATCGAGAGAATGACGAGCCGACACTCGCTCCGGGGAACCCCGAACATGTTGGACGGGTACGAGCTCGCCCGGGTCTCACCATGAAGGAAGCGTGGCCGGACAGCGCCGACACTTATAGAAGCCGTTCGCGAAAGAAGAAGAAGGACGCCGACATTGTAACGGAGTTGTTAACTAGGGTGGAGGCTCTTGAGAGAAATCGAGAGGGCACCCGATCAGCCGCTGTTTCTACAGGATCCACAAGCCGATGCTGCCCCATCTCAGCGAAGAAGCGGTGTCGGTTCCTCGCATCTTGACGGATGTGGAGGAAGCTACCCCGTGGATTATGTCACGGAGAAGACAGATTGCGAGCTACATATGTTAATCGGGACCGCGTCGTTAAGGTGGCGGTCGGCTATGTGTACCCAAGTGAAGATGGAGCAATGCACCATCATATGCCCATTCCACCTGGTTGTGTTCGTGTCGGGGTGGATGAAGTTGTTTCGGGTTTTGAAAAAGTGGAGCTTGATATTCCTAGAGGTGAAGATGAGAGGACACTGGCCAATGTCAAGCACGGTTTCGCCCTATGGCCGAAGAAGTACGTCGTCCTTTTGCAAAGGCCACCGACTCCTACACATGAGCAGCAAATGCCATCGACTCCTCCTGGTGGCAGTCCTGGTGAGCAGCCAAGTCCACACCTACCCGAGAGGGACCCCAGCGTGAGTCCACCATCTCGAGATCCGCCGCGTAAGACAGGCGTCCGTTAAGCGGAACGGTACGCCGCCTAGGAAGAAAGCTAGAAAGGAGAAACAACTGCCGCCTACCGAGAAGTTACCTTGGGAAAAAACTCCGGAGGAAAACGCGGAGGCCGTTCAGGCCGAGGTGAAGAAATTTTTTGCACCGAAAGTGCCAGAGATACCTTTCGAGAAGACACTAGATCGGGAGAAAGTTGTGCGTACCGTTGACAATCTATATGACCCTGTACCATCGCCGCCATCTGACTATGTGCATTCTATTGAAAGGTCGTATGACAAGATGATCGAGGCGACAAAACCCGTTCAATCGGGTATCGTGGAGATAAAAGGGATACACGAGTGTCTACCAGCTCGGACAACAACCCGTTCAATCGGTCGCCCCTCTCAAGGTGTTTGACGGGAAGACCGTTCAAAGTTCTCGACAAGACGCAACTGATTACGCCTTAGCTGAACGAGCATATCAGTTTGTTCAAGGGAAAGATTTGGTCGAGAATCTCAGGAAGGTACCAACATGTATGCGTAACTTGCATTCGTGGTACCTTAAGGCCTCAAAGGAAGGGATCGAGACAATCATGGTGCGAGTTAGGGAAGAGCACTACTTTCAGGAGTACTGTGTGAACGTTGACTTCGCCGAACTCTTTCAGTTATACAATCTCCGGGCCCTCGACAAATCAATCATCAGTTGCTATTGTCTGTAAGTGATTTATTTATTTAATTTGAGAAGTCGTTCATTGTCTGCAGATTATAATCTTTTGTGTGCTATATTATGCAGATCGAAGATGCTCGAATGCAAAAGGGACGATATCACAGACATTGGGTTCATTGACCCGAACACAATGCATGTTAAAACCATAGAGAATCCCCTCTATAACAAGGATACACCGCAGACTTTGCTAAGGTTTTTGAAGCGACAACGTGACAAAAAGCTAATACTTTGGCCTTACAACTTCGAGTGAGTCTTACTCGTCTTATAACACATTATATTTTGCTCACCGTATGTCAAAATTTTAACTAATGACTTATTTATATGACACTACATATTGAAACGTGCGTAGGTTTCACTTTATTCTTCTCGTCATCAATTTGGAAATTGGAGAAGTTGAAGTCTTGGACTCACTAAGCAAAAAAAAGGATCTATACTTGTCTTGTTTTATAATGCTCAGAAGGTACTTTTAATTCTTATCGGTTTGTTTCGTTAATTTCCTGCTTTGAACTAATTGATGACTCTTTTATGCATTTTCTTTTGTCGAGCAGCGTATGGCAAACTTTCATCAAGGAAGATACGTCCCGTGAATGGACACCGAAGCTGCGATGGCGTGCGAAAGTAAGTAGTACTACCTAGGTCCACACACCTTTTAATTATCATACTTGACTATTGTTTGATTGAATTATATTCTTGTAAAGAAATGCCCGCAACAACCTCCGGGGACCGATCTCTCGTGGATTCTTCGTTTGCGAGTACATCCGCAGAATTATCAACGAGAGAACGAATAATGAAAGAAATAAAGAGGTACAAAAACAATCTTCACAAATTTGTTTTGTTATCATAAGTTGTGCTGAGTTTCAGTAATAGTTGTTTCATGTATTCATTTGTATCTTATTCTTTTATAGTTGGCAAGAAAGCGGAACAAGCTCTCAATCGATGACCGCTTCATAGCAATAGGCGAGGAATTGGCGGGATTTTTCCTTCGGGACGTCATACCACCACTCGCAGAGTTCCACTATGAATGAAGATGTACATGTTACATATATAGTTGACTCGAAGAGTACCACTATGCTACATGTAATAGACATATATAGAGTACGCTCGGAGAGTACCACTATGCATGAAGATCGATCTTCATGCATAGTGCTACTTAATTTGCGATCTTATGCAATAACATGTGTGTTATATTATATGCACTAACTTGCTATGCATCATCTTGATCTTCATGTACTACCTAAACCCAAACGCGTTTCTGGTGCATCGATGCGATATGAAACAAACCGATATCCCTAAACCCCTCCAAAAACCCTAAAAAACCAATTCTCTGCCGCGGCGGAGATTTGGGCAAATTCCTCGCCGCGGGGGAACCTTTGGTACCGGTTCGTATTACCAACCGGTACCAAAGATCCTTAGCCCCGAGCTCTCCCGGTGGCCCACGTGGAGGCCCCTTTTATACCGGTTCGTAAGCAACCGGTACGAAAGGGTGGGGGGCTTTAGTGCCGGATAATTAATACCGGTTGCTCAACCGGTACTAAAGCCCCTCTGGAACCGGTACTGATGAGAGATTTTCTACTAGTGTATTAAAATGGACTACCGAGGGAAGTTCGGTTTTCAAACCCTACTCCCATCTCTCACTGCCACTCGCTCCGCCGCCACCAGCCACTTCTCCGGCGAGCAATCCAGCACGCAGAAGCGATGCTTCGCCCCAGATTTGCGACGCCATGGCTTCACGTCGTAGTTGTGCATGGGGCGGCGCTGGATTGGCACGGAGGCGGAGCAGCGCAAGTTCAACCGGTCGGAGGGCGCGCAAGCGCAGCGCCCGCCGGTGGACGAACTGGGGGCTCACGCTCCCAGGGGAGCTCGCCAAGTAGTGGCGAGGGCTCCTCCTCCGGTGGTTCGAGCCGCCCGTCGCACCCGCCCGTCTACGACAACTACGAGGAGGAGGAGCTCATCCCCGCGCGGGAGCCCACGTTCTCCGCGGGAGACTACGTCCACGGCTCCAACAAGGAGGACGCCGTGATCGCGCAGGTGGCGGCGATCACGGAGGCGGAGGCCCGCATTCGCTTCCGCCGGGAGGAGGCCGACACCGTCTGCCAAGTGCGGGAGTACGAGGCGGCACGCCGGGAGGAGCACGTCCGCCGCGTCAAGCTCGAGATAGTCGATCTTGACTCCGAGTAGGAGATCTTCACCGTCCTCCGCGTCGACGCTGTCCTTCGTCTCGACGTTCAAGCTTCCGCCACCACCAGCACCGCCGCGCGCAGAGGCCATTCGGACCTCATTTTGCTCGAAATCATCTCGGGCGGTTAGGTCTAGAATCTAATTTAGGTTTGTGGTTTATATATTGTAAATTTGATGCTCAATCGGAGCATCAAACTACCATCTATAAATGATCATCAACGAATTCTCCCGTGACATTTCAATTGCGTCTTTTCAGTTCGTGTTTTACGGGTTCTGTTCTGCCCTAGATGCAAAATCATCGTAAGCCACATTTTCAAGAGACTGAATACAGGTTTTTCTGTTCCGGATTTTTCAGTTACCGTTAGAGATGCTCTAAGACTAGTTTCCCACCAATCTTGGCGCCATACCCAGGTCCGGTCCTGAGATTTTGGGGGCCCAGGGCGACGCTAGAACAAAGGGCCCCTCAATACAAACATCACAATAATATTTTACTTTATTAAAAAGGATACACGTTGTGTTCGGCATTTCATCTAAGATGGCTAGATTCAAACTTGTTTGTAATGTTACACCAATAATACTTTTATTGATCATCACTCCACTCTAACTGGAATCATCTCGTTGTGGTTGTGAATGGACACAATGAGGTCTCCACTCAATGTCTTACACCTCGCCCATAGGGGTGGCTGCATATGATTGGGGCGGCGCCGTCAAATAAAGGACACACAAAAAATGAATAATTATACTTATATGAAATTCTTAATTCTTTTTTGTACAGATAGGCCTTGTGGTGTTGGCGGACTATTGTCAGCCGCAACTGCCTAATTGACACGCAATTGTTTGCCTCGTGTACTGCCTGACGCTCTAAGATCATGCGCTCTGGTGCGATAAGATGGTGGTGTTGCCTCTAGTTTTTCACATTGCGTCTGCTCCTTCACCTTTCAGGCATTATTGTCGCATGCGTTCACGTCATGGTTGGTCTCTTTTTTTCCGATAAAGGAGCATAGCCTCAGCCTCTGCATCAATCGATGCACACGCCTTGCTTTATTAAAAATATAGTATCATAGTATCAAATCCGGAAGAAATCATCCTCCCTTATTACAATTATGGAGAAGCTAAGGTCGATACATGAATCAACCACAAGAAAATATGGCTAACAGAAAAGCTATGCATTTGCTATTCTATTAAGATGCCGCCACCCAGTAGCCTGGAAATAGAAGTCCTGAGCAACCACTAGCATCCGGTTGCATCCAATAACCATATCCTCTCGCTGCTCCGACGGGAGAAGGACAACTCATTGCTGAATTATATGCGCAGCTCGCCGGATAACCTGCAAAAAATTAGTTCCACTTTGTTTGTTAAAGATGATATCATTTCTAGTTCTCCAAATAGCCCAACAAATGGCTGAAACACCAATCCGAATCTTTTGTTTATTACTTTTCTCCACACCATTCAGCCATCTACCAAACATATTAGTAACATTAGCTGGTGTAGGAATGTTATAGGTAAGGTACATCATACGCCATATTATCTTCACAAAAGGACAATGGATAAACAAATGATTAACGGTTTCCGTGGAATCACAAAAACAACACTTTTGACATCCCTTCCACTTTCGTTTGGCTAAGTTATCCTTAGTAAGAAGCACTTTGTTACTAAGGAACCATATAAAGATTTTAATTTTTAAAGGAATTTTTAGCTTCCATAGATACTTTCGAAGGAAAACAGTATGCCCATTCATCCAATCAAGATACATAGACTTGACTGAAAAATACCCGAATCAGTAAGTTTCCAAACAAACTTATCTGGCTCAGCCGTTAGATTTATTGTAATTAATCGCTGGCATAGATGTAACCATTGAACCCATTTATTATCATTCAAGCCTCTTCTAAAAGTAATATTGATAGGTTCAGTAGCAAGTACTGTTGAGACTAACACATTCTTATGTTGAACAATATTATAAAGTGCCGGATATTGATGAGACAAAGGCAACTCTCCCATCCATACATCCCCTCAGAACCTCACAGTTGTTCCATCCCCAACTCTAAAAAATCCTCTCTTGAAGAAGTCTTCTTTAACATGCATGAGACCTTTCCAAAAGGGTGAATCGGTTGGTTTAGCTTCTGCTTGGGCTAGTGTTTTATTTTTGAGATACTTGTTACAAAGAAGTTGCGGCCACATACGCTCCTCCGAGAGGAGTTTAAACATCCATTTGCTAAGTAAACATTTGTTCTTAAGTTCCAACACCTCAATACCCAACCCCCCTTGATCCTTGGGTCTGCACAAAATATTCCACTTAGATAACCTATATTTCTTCTTGTGCTCATCAGATTGCCAGAAATTTTTTGACCTATAATAATCTAGCCTGTTCCTCACCCCAATCAGGATTAAAAAAAAGGCGAGCATGAACATAGGAAAGGCTTGTAAGAACCGAGTTAATCAAAACCAATCTATCTTCATAAGGAAACATTTTACTCCGCCAGCACCCCAACTTTGATGCAAACCAACTCTCAATAGGATTCCACTCCGCATTCCGAAGTGTCCTATAATGAACAGGAATGCCCAAGTATTTCAAATGTAAGGTTCCAGATTCGCACCCAAAAATACATCTATATTGGTCCTCCATTTCCTTTGCCCTACCGAAAGTAAAAATTTCACTCTTATGAAAATTGATCTTTAAACCTGATAACTGTTCAAACATGCATAGTATTAATTTCATGTTAACTGCTTTAGCAATATCATGTTCCAAAAATAATATTGTATCATCCGCATATTGCAAGATGGAGATGCCCCCGTCGATCAAATGCGGTAGCAAGCTCCCAATTTTACCCTCATCTTTATCCCGATCAATTAGAATTGCTAACATATCAGCAACAATGTTAAATAGTATCGGAGATAAAGGGTCCCCTTGTCGTAATCCTTTCCTAGTTTGAAAATTGTGTCCAATAACATCATTAACCCTTATTCCCACACTCCCACCTTGCACAAATTTCTTTATTCGATCACACCAAATAGGATCAAAACCTTTCATTCGCATGACTTGTTGCAGAAAGGGCCAATTAACCTTATCATGCGCCTTTTCAAAATCGATTTTAAAAAGCACCCTATCAAGTTTTTTCCTATGCATTTCATGTATTGTCTCATGAAGAACCACCACTCCTTCTAAAATGTGTCTGCAAGGGATAAAAGCCGTCTGTGTAGGTCTAATCACTTTATGAGCTATATCAGAAACACGATTTGTCGCAACTTTAGTAAATATTTAAAGCTCACATTGAGCAAACAAATTGGCCTATACTGCTGAATCTGAGTTGCATTCTCCTTTTTAGGTAGCAAAGTAATTACCCCAAAGTTTAATTTATATAGAGGCAGGTCACCCTTTTGAAAGCACTCAAATAATGCCATCAAATCATTTTTAATGACCCCCCAAAAATGTTGATAAAATTCCGCCGGGAGATAGTCTCCGTGGATCGCCTGAATGTGTTATGGATGACTCTGAACCTCTGGTTATGACGATGACATGAAGAAACATTACGACTTGTTCTTCGACAGAGGTGTGGATGCTATCAGTCAGCAGTCCTCTACCCCTGAACATTTTCACAAGTGCATAGAAAGGGGCTCTTCAAATCCATACCATCTGGATAGCCTCTACGTCGTTGCAGTTGTAGATGTTGTTTAGGTTGGCAATCCTCTCCTGATCTCGTTGTAAAATAGGTCTATAAGTCACACGAGGATAAGCAGCATGCCTAACTGCTCTCTTGTGCACCATCAGGATCCAGACTTGTATGCAAATGATGAGTGTTGCGACGTGATGCTCAAGCTGGAGCTGGTCGGTCTACTCAAACAAGATCTATGCATTACGAACGGTCTTATCGAACCCAACTAGTTCTACGAACATGAATGTAACACTACCGTAGAGCAGAGGAGTTTCCCTTTACCTCCGTCATGGCGGACAAAGGACACGGCCGAAAGCCGTCGCAAATGTGCGCAGGCTCCGCCACGGCTGGAGAAGAGGACCTTGGTCCGGTGCTGGAGACCGAAGGGAGATGCACGCTGCCAGATCTGGGTCGCCGCTGCCGTCGGTGTGAAATTTGGGGGAAGGGAAAATTTGGGAGGGGGCTAATGGAGAGGGTAACCGAAGAGGGAGGTTACCCCTACCTTTGCCGCGCAACGCCGCTGGGATTTCGGCTTCTCCCGCCATGCCGAGGCGGAGCTCCCGCGCGTACGGCGTTGTCGATTTTCGTCTCGCTAGGGCCTGGCCCTGGAGAAACTGTCAAACCGACCGTTCCTCCGGGGCATGTCCCAGGGGTGCTTTAAAACCCGTGCTATGCAAGAACACGAGTGCGCCGAGGGAACCAAACGGCCCAAAAAATGCTGGGCCCATGCGAACCAAGGGGCGCCCAGACTACCAAACACGCCTGATGCGTGTAATTGACACGTCCGTTGGGAACCCCAAGAGGAAGGTGTGATGCGCACAGCGGCAAGTTTCCCTCAGTTAGAAACCAAGGTTTAATCGAACCAGTAGGGAGTCAAGAAGCACGTTGAAGGTTGATGGCGGCGGGATGTAGTGCGGCGCAACACCGGAGATTCCGGCGCCAACGTGGAACCCGCACAACACAACCAAAGTACTTTGCCCCAACGAAACAAGTGAGGTTGTCAATCTCACCGGCTTGCTGTAACAAAGGATTAACCGTATTGTGTGGAAGATGATTGTTTGCAGAGAAAACAGTAAAACAAGTATTGCAGCAGATTTGTCTTTCAGTATTAAAAGAATGGACCGGGGTCCACAGTTCACTAGAGGTGTCTCTCCCATAAGATAAAAGAATGTTGGGTGAACAAATTACAGTCGGGCAATTGACAAATAGAGAGAGCATAACAATGCACATACATGACATGATAAGTATAGTGAGATTTAATTGGGCATTACGACAAAGTACATAGACCGCCATCCAACTGCATCTATGCCTAAAAAGTCCACCTTCAGAGTTATCGTCCGAACCCCTTCCAAGTATTAAGTTGCAAAGCAACAGACAATTGCATTAAGTATGGTGCGTAATGTAATCAACAACTACATCCTCGGACATAGCGCCAATGTTTTATCCCTAGTGGCAACATCACAACACAACCTTAGAACTTTCGTCACTCGTCCCGTGTGTCAATGCAGCATGAACCCACTATCGAGCATAAATACTCCCTCTTGGAGTTAAGAGCAAAAACTTGGCCGGAGCCTCTACTAATAACGGAGAGCATGCAAGATCATAAACAACACATATGTAATAACTTGATAATTAACATAACATGGTATTCTCTATCCATCGGATCCCGACAAACACAACATAGAGTATTACGGATAGATGATCTTGATCATGTTAGGCAGCTCACAAGATCCAACAATGAAGCACAATGAGGAGAAGACAACCATCTAGCTACTGCTATGGACCCATAGTCCAGGGGTGAACTACTCACTCATCACTCCGGAGGCGACCATGGCGGTGTAGAGTCCTCCGGGAGATGAATCCCCTCTCCGGCAGGGTGCCGGAGGAGATCTCCAGAATCCCCGAGATGGGATCGGCGGCGGCGGCGTCTCAGTAAGGTTTTCCGTATCGTGGTTTTTCGCATCAGGGGTTTCGCGACGGAGGCTTTAAGTAGGCGGAAGGGCAGAGTCGGGGGCCTGACGAGGGGCCCACACCATAGGGCGGCGCGGCCCCTCCTAGGCCGCGCCGCCTTGTGGTGTCGCCACCTCGTGGCCCCACTTCGTATGCTCTTCGGTCTTCTGGAAGGTTCGTGGCAAAATAGGCCCCTGGGTCTTCGTTTCGTCCAATTCCGAGAATATTTCGTTACTAGGATTTCGAAACCAAAAACAGCAGAAAACAGAACCGGCACTTCGGCATCTTGTTAATAGGTTAGTTCCGGAAAATGCACGAATATGACATAAAGTGTGCATAAAACATGTAGGTATCATCAATAATATGGCATAGAACATAAGAAATTATCGATACGTCGGAGACGTATCAAGCATCCCCAAGCTTAGTTTCGCTCGTCCCGAGCAGGTAAAACGATAACAAAGATAATTTCTGAAGTGATATGCCATCATAACCTTGATCATACTAATTGTAAACATATGTAGTGAATGCAGCGATCAAAACAATGGTAATGACATGAGTAAACAAGTGAATCATAAAGCAAAGACTTTTCATGAATAGTACTTCAAGACAAGTATTAATAAGTCTTGCATAAGAGTTAACTCATAAAGCAATAAATCAAAGTAAAGGTATTGAAGCAACACAAAGGAAGATTAAGTTTCAGCGGTTGCTTTCAACTTGTAACATGTATATCTCATGGATAATTGTCAACATAGAGTAATATAACAAGTACAATATGCAAATATGTAGGAATCAATGCACAGTTCACACAAGTGTTTGCTTCTTGAGGTGGAGAGAGATAGGTGAACCGACTCAACATAAAAGTAAAAAGAATGGTCCTTCAAAGAGGAAAGCATCGATTGCTATATTTGTGCTAGAGCTTTTATTTTGAAAACATGAAACAATTTTGTCAACGGTAGTAATAAAGCATATGAGTTATGTACATTATATCTTACAAGTTGCAAGTCTCATGCATAGTATACTAATAGTGCCCGCACCTTGTCCTAATTAACTTGGACTACCGGATCTTTGCAATGCACATGTTTTGACCAAGTGTCACAATGGGGTACCTCCATGCCGCCCGTACAAAGGTCTAAGGAGAAAGCTCGCATTTTGGATTTCTCGCTTTTGATTATTCTCAACTTAGACATCCATACCGGGACAACATGGACAACGAGATAATGGACTCCTCTTTAATGCATAAACATGTGGCAACAATTATTATTCTCATATGAGATTGAGGATATATGTCCAAACCGAAACTTCCACCATGAATCATGGCTTTAGTTAGCGGCCCAAAGTTCTTCTCTAACAATATGCATGCTCCAACCATGAAGGTGGTAGATCTCTCTTGCTTCGGAGAAGACGGACATGCATAGCAACTCACATGATATTCAACAAAGAATAGTTGATGGCGTCCCCGTAAGCATGGTTATCGCACAACAAGCAACTTAATAAGAGATAAAGTGCATAAGTACATATTCAATACCACAATAGTTTTTAAGCTATTTGTCCCATGAGCTATATATTGCAAAGGTGAATGATGGAATTTTAAAGGTAGCACTCAAGCAATTTACTTTGGAATGGCGGATAAATACCATGTAGTAGGTAGGTATGGTGGACACGAATGGCATAGTGGTTGGCTCAAGGATTTTGGATGCATGAGAAGTATTCCCTCTCGATACAAGGTTTAGGCTAGCAAGGTTATTTGAAACAAACACAAGGATGAACGGTACAGCAAAACTCACATAAAAGACATATTGTAAACATTATAAGACTCCATACCGTCTTCCTTGTTGTTCAAAACTCAATACTAGATGTTATCTAGACTCTAGAGAAACCAAATATGCAAACCAAATTAGCAAGCTCTAAGTATTTCTTCATTAATGGGTGCAAAGTATATGATGCAAGAGCTTAAACATGAGCACAACAATTGCCAAGTATCAAATTATCCAAGACATTTTAGAGTTACTACATGTAGCATTTTCCAATTCCAACCATATAACAATTTAACGAAGAAGAAACTTCGCCATGAATACTATGAGTAGAGCCTAAGGACATATTTGTCCATATGCAACAGAGGAGCGTGTCTCTCTCCCATAAAGTGAATGCTAGGATCCATTTTATTCAAACAAAACAAAAACAAAAACAAACCGACGCTCCAAGCAAAGTACATTAGATGTGACGGAATAAAAATATAGTTTCAGGGGAGGAACCTGATAATGTTGTCGATGAAGAAGGGGATGCCTTGGGCATCCCCAAGCTTAGACGCTTGAGTCTTCTTAATATATGCAGGGGTGAAACACCGGGGCATCCCCAATCTTAGAGCTTTCACTCTCCTTGATCATATTGCATCATACTCCTCTCTTGATCCTTGAAAACTTCCTCCACACCAAACTCGAAACAACTCATTAGAGGGTTAGCGCATAATAAAAATTCACATGTTCAGAGGTGACACAATCATTCTTAACACTTCTGGACATTTCATAAAGCTACTGGACATTAATGGATCAAAGCAATTCATCCAACATAGCAAAAGAGGCAATGCGAAATAAAAGACAGAATCTGTCAAAACAGAACAGTCCGTAAAGATGGATTTTATTAGGCCACCAGACTTGCTCAAACGAAAATGCTCAAATTGAATGAAAGTTGCGTACATATCTGAGGATCATGCACGTAAATTGGCTTAATTTTCTGAGCTTCCTACAGGGAGGTAGACCCAGATTCGTGACAGCAAAGAAATCTGTAACTGCGCAGTAATCCAAATCTAGTACTTACTTTACTATCAAAGACTTTACTTGGCACAACAAAACTCAAAACTAAGATAAGGATAGGTTCCTACAGTAGTAAACAACTTCCAAGACACAAATATAAAACAAAAATACTGGAGTAAAAACATGGGTTGTCTCCCATAAGCGCTTTTCTTAACGCCTTTCAGCTAGGCGCGTAAAGTGTATATCAAGTATTATCGAAGGGTGGTGCACCTACAGCGGGGTTTGGAGTTTTCTAAACCATGCATAGTATATTGGATACATAAGTTTCAGCGTCTCCCTTCTCATTAGTCTTGGGCTTGCTACTCTCATCAAACAAATTTTCAGGAACAAGCCAAGCATAGTTATTTTCTAGTGCATCATTCATAGTTAGGAGTTTACATGGTATTGGTGCTTTGATCTCCCCACCATCATTAATATTATTAGTGTACCTTATCCTATCCATATCCATTTTTTCAAGGAGACCAACAAAATTAGTATGAGAACCAAGCATATTAAATTTAGCGAAGACCTTTCTAGCCTCTCTTGCTAGACCACCAAATTCTCTAAGAAGGGTTTCTAAAACAAAATCTTTCTTTTCCCCTCTTCCATATCACCAAGTGTAAGAAACATGTGTTGGATTATAGGATTTAGATTAACAAATTTAGTTTCCAACAAGCGAACTAAAGCAGCAAGCAGAAATTTCATAAGTAGGAGCAAGTTCTACCAAGTGTCTATCTTCAAAATCTTCAACGGTACTAACATGGGTGAAAAATTCTTCTATATTGTTCCTCCCAATTATAGACCCTTGTCCTACCGGTATGTTCTTTGCGGTAAAATTAAAAGGAAACATGATGAAATAAGTAAAGTAAATGCAAGTAACTAATTTTTTTGTGTTTTTGATATAGAGTGCAAGACAAGAAATAAAGTAAAGCTAGCAACTAATTTTTTTGTGTTTTGATATAAGTGCAGCAAACAAAGTAGTAAATAAAATAAAGCAAGACAAAAACAAAGTAAAGAGATTGAGAAGTGGAGACTCCCTTGAAGCGTGTCTTGATCTCCCCAAAGAACGGCGCCGTAAATTTGCTTGATGCGTGTAATTGACACGTCCGTTGGGAACCCCAAGAGGAAGGTGTCATGCGCACAGCGGCAAGTTTCCTCGCTTAGAAACCAAGGTTTAATCGAACCAGTAGGAGTCAAGAAGCACGTTGAAGGTTGATGGCGGCGGGATGTAGTGCGGCGCAACACCGGAGATTCCGGCGCCAACGTGGAACCCGCACAACACAACCAAAGTACTTTGCCCCAACGAAACAAGTGAGGTTGTCAATCTCACCGGCTTGCTGTAACAAAGGATTAACCGTATTGTGTGGAAGATGATTGTTTGCGAGAGAAAACAAGTAAAACAAGTATTGCAACAGATTTGTATTTCAAGTATTAAAAGAATGGACCGGGGTCCACAGCTCACTAGAGGTGTCTCTCCCATAAGATAAAAGCATGTTGGGTGAACAAATTACGATCGGGCAATTGACAAATAGAGAGAGCATAACAATGCACATACATGACATGATAAGTATAGTGAGATTTAATTGGGCATTACGACAAAGTACATAGATTGCCATCCAACCGCATCTATGCCTAAAAAGTCCACCTTCAGAGTTATCATCCGAACCCCTTCCAGTATTAAGTTGCAAAGCAACGTGACAATTGCATTAAGTATGGTGCGTAATGTAATCAACAACTACATCCTCGGACATAGCGCCAATGTTTTATCCCTAGTGGCAACAAGACAAAGACAACCTTAGAACTTTCTCGTCATCGTCCCGGTGTCAATGCAGCATGAACCCACTATCGAGCATAAATACTCCCTCTTGGAGTTAAGAGCAAAAACTTGGCCGGAGCCTCTACTAATAACGGAGAGCATGCAAGATCATAAACAACACATATGTAATAACTTGATAATTAACATAACATGGTATTCTCTATCCATCGGATCCCGACAAACACAACATAGAGTATTACAGTATAGATGATCTTGATCATGTTAGGCAGCTCACAAGATCCAACAATGAAGCACAATGAGGAGAAGACAACCATCTAGCTACTGCTATGGACCCATAGTCCAGGGGTGAACTACTTACTCATCACTCCGGAGGCGACCATGGCGGTGTAGAGTCCTCCGGGAGATGAATCCCCTCTCCGGCAGGGTGCCGGAGGAGATCTCCAGAATCCCCCGAGATGGGATCGGCGGCGGCGGCGTCTCGCAAGGTTTTCCGTATCGTGGTTTTTCGCATCGTGGGTTTTGCGACGGAGGCTTTAAGTAGGCGGAAGGGCGCAGTCGGGGCCCGACGAGGGGCCCACACCATAGGGCGGCGCGGGCCCCTCCTAGGCCGCGCCGCCTTGTGGTGTCGCCACCTCGTGGCCCCACTTCGTATGCTCTTCGGTATTCTGGAAGGTTCGTGGCAAAATAGGCCCTGGGTCTTCGTTTCATCCAATTCCGAGAATATTTCGTTACTAGGATTTCTGAAACCAAAAACAGCAGAAAACAGGAACTGGCACTTCGGCATTTTGTTAATAGGTTAGTTCCAGAAAATGCACGAATATGACATAAAGTGTGCATAAAACATGTAGGTATCATCAATAATATGGCATAGAACATAAGAAATTATCGATACCTCGGAGACGTATCAACGCCCTAAGTCTTTCTATTTGTCTCCCTGAAAATACCGCACGGGACAATAACCTTCAGACCTATCGCTAATAATGGCGCCGTGATGGCGTGTAACTCACACGTTCGTTGGGAACCCCAAGAGGAAGGTATGATGCGCACAGCAGCAAGTTTTCCCTCAGAAAGAAACCAAGGTTTATCGAACCAGGAGGAGCCAAGAAGCACGTTGAAGGTTGATGGCGGCGGGATGTAGTGCGGCGCAACACCGGGGATTCCGGCGCCAACGTGGAACCTGCACAACACAACCAAAGTACTTTGCCCCAACGAAACAGTGGAGGTTGTCAATCTCACCGGCTTGCTGTAACAAAGGATTAACCGTATTGTGTGGAAGATGATTGTTTGCAAGAAAACAAGTAAAGAACAAGTATTGCAGATTTGTATTTCAGTATAAAAGAATGGACCGGGGTCCACAGTTCACTAGAGGTGTCTCTCCCATAAGATAGCATGTTGGGTGAACAAATTACAGTCGAGCAATTGACAAATAGAGAGGGCATAACAATGCACATACATGACATGATGAATATTGTGAGATTTAATTGGGCATTACGACAAAGTACATAGACCGCTATCCAGCATGCATCTATGCCTAAAAAGTCCACCTTCAGGTTATCATCCGAACCCCTTCCAGTATTAAGTTGCAAAACAACAGACAATTGCATTAAGTATGGTGCGTAATTGTTGCGGTCAGAAACCCACCGGCGAGCAGCGACGGGCAACACAGTAGAGCCGGGAGGCTCCCAGGGCTGCGGCTGGCCCTGGTCCCTCCGAGCGACGGCCCGCAAAGACTCCGGCACGCACGTCCGATGCTAGTGCAAGGGCGTGCCACCTGACCTATACCTGGTCAGGAAGGTGTTGGATTTGCCTGGCTTAGTTTCCTGCATGGCATACACGTAAACATTAAATACGAGCCTCGATCGGCTCTCAGGTTGTCCTGTGAATCGGCTCAAAGAGCCGATCCACCCATGATCCGTACGAGGTGTACGAATATATGGTGGTCCTGCTTGATCAAAATAAAGCTAAAACGACCTAGTACGATTTAGGGTTTTCACCACATAATCGGAACATCCTACTCGTGATTGAGCCTGGTGGCCACGCACGGTGATCGTAAACCGACCCTAGACAAGGCCTAAAAACCAACATGAAGTTGATCCCCGGAACATCCTGTCTAGGGCTAGCAAACTACACCCTACGCGCCACCGGATCCTTCAACCCGTTTGTAAGGCCTAACTATGCGGATATTAAACTAATCCTTGAAGAACAAGGAGCAATCATAACGGATCGGATCTACTAAATAATGATCAAGCGGGATGCCGCCCTTACACCCAAGATAGGTGTAAGGGCGGCTAGACATCTAAGGGTTGCACGGACGAAAGCATATGATACGATGAAACAATGCTAACCCTAACACATCTATGATAACTACGTTGCTCGCCATCAACAAGGCTTCAAGCACGAGCAACGCATGAACGACGAATAAACGTGTACTCGCCTAGATCGCAAGATGCGATCTAGGCAGCATGATGCTTACCCGGAAGAAACCCTCGAGACAAGGGAGTTGGCGATGCGCCTAGATTGGTTTGTGGTGAACGTGATTGTTGTTTATTTCAAAAACCCTAGATACATATTTATAGTCCGTAGACTTTCTAACGTGGGAATAATCCCAACCGTGCACGAGTCAAACTCTATCTAACCGACATGCGCACTACTAGGAAAACGCTTATAGCCGCATTCCTTACCGCCGGTAAGTACGATTTCAAGATGCCGGCGGTAAGGCCTTCCAGGGTCGCCTCACCTTACCGCCGGCGAGCTTGAAACGAAGATGCCGGGGGTACCTGCATTATCGCAGGCGAATTCGGTACGTAGGCGCCGGGGGTAACTATAGACAGTGTTGGGCCATCCGGGCTGCATTTACCGCTGGCGAATGCATCCCGTTGACGCCGGGGGTAACGGGCCTTCCCCTGGCGAGCCCAGCCGTAGGCGCCGGGGGTATTTCGCATAAAGTACAACGTGACCAGCCTTAGCTTTTCCCTCTTATCCCCTCACAGGTTCTCTTGTCCACTCGTTTTCTCCTCTCTCTCTCTCTCTCTGTCCCAATCCACCGCCGACGAGCGCAGCGCCGCCACCGCACGAGCGTGACGAGGAGGCTTCCGCTCCTAGCTAGCCTGGGCAGCCGCCATCTATCTACCCCCCATAAAATTTCCCTCCCCAGGCTGATCGACGTCGGCGGCTTCGACCCCATCGCCGAGGAGACGTATCGTCCCCGCGCCGCCAATGGCCGCGACCCCGCCGCCCTCGCCTGCACCATCTCCGCCGAGGCCAGCGTCGTGCTCGCCTTCATGCGCTCCAGCCTCAGCCTCTGCCGCCGAGCACCCGCTCGTCTCCTCCCTCAAGACACTGCGCCGCCGAGATCTGTGGCGAGCGGCCGGCGGCCGGCGAAGGGCCCGTCCATGCCCGTGAGGTGGAGAAGGGCGGCATCCCTGAGCAGAAGAAGTAAGGCGGAATCCAGATTCGGTAGTAGAAGAACCAAAAGAAAGTAAGATTACTACCCCCCTTGTGAATTTCATCTTGACCTGGATCTCCTCGTCCTTGAAGATCTTGGCCAGGCTGAAGTCAGATTTCTTGTGTGAGAACGATTCCCGGTCAAATGTTTGACACTTTGACATCATTAGTAGTATCTCTCAGGTCTTGCTTGCATCGTAATATGACTAGAGAAATACTAGAGAACTAGCATGATAAAGTAATGGGATCGGAATTCATCTATACCTAATTTGGGAGAGAATCTCCTCTTATGTTTAATGCGGAACTTTTTGCCTAGTCATACCGCTTGAAAATTCAGGCCAAGATTCAGTTTATTATCATCGATCGTAAGTGTGGTGTTCTATAATATATTCTAACGTGTGAATTGATGCAAATTGTCAAAGATTCATGATAGATCTCGTAACGTTAAGCAAGTTTTAGAGCATCTTCCAAAATATGATGAACTATCAATTCATACAAGAAAAATTGCACGCATTTCACATAAGCATATTATTGTCGCTGTGTGCAACTGAACCATGTTGCTTTGCCCTTGTGTGCAACAGATGCAGCAGTGCCGGTGGCCATCGAGGCCCCCGTCTCCGCCCTGCCATCTTCGACCCGGCGCTCGCCAAGGTAATCTCCTTTTCACCCGCTGATCCCTCACTCATGATTCGCTGATATTTTGTCCCGTGATTCCCCACTCCGTCATGGTTGCTTGATTGGTTGGCGACATTCAGGTGACCGAGCTACACGATATGAGGCCGAGTGACAGCGTCTGCACCGTGCGCTGGACGTGCAAGGGCTACTATCTCGCCATTGCCACCAGCCTTGAGATGTCCAGGTTCACTCTCTCTTTCATCATTGTGCACGTTGGTTCACAATATACAATTTCCGTTGTTAGATGGTAGTCCAAATATGAACAGGCATGCGCTTTGTTTGGTTCACAAGTTCACATGATAAACCGATGTGATGCAAATTGGAAAAATTTCACAACAAATCAAATTGGAAAGTTTATTTGCTTCAAGTATTACTGCATCACAACACATAGCTGTTTGTTTCACTGTATCACACCTAACACCTAAGATAAGTAGGGATTCAAATGCAGTAATTTTGTCTGCACAGTTAAACCATTTCCCACTTGAATTAGCTTAAAGTTTCATTAAACACTCCAAAGTAGGTATAATCTTCGCCGTCGTCTCCTGCCCTGCCGCAAACTAGCACTAACTAAATTACACAGACTAGGTCCAAGTGTTATGCAAATTTTAACTTGCAACTGATATGCTATTTTCAATGCTCCACTCTAGGAATTTGAGATGATGTGCAAAGAGGTTATGCCCTTTAACAACAAAGGACAGCTGAAGGAAGCTTTGAATATCAGGTACCTGTGTATAGCAGTGACTAACTAAATGGTTTTGCTGATCGAATGGTTCATGTAGTGATACACTCTAGGAATGGTCCATGTGTCGTACACCTGAGGAGCATCCGCGGACGGCTTCTCGGATGGCGTAGGCATGGGCATGTAGCAGGAGCCTCGTGGAGATCAAGATGAGGGCGGGCGAGCGAGGACCATGCCGCGGTTGGAGGTGAGACTGACATCTCTCTGAATATTTTTGCGGTGCGATGCATGCGGCTCTGTTCTCTGAATATTTTTGTGGTGCGATTCATGCAGCTCAGATTGGTAGGAGTACTTGGATCAATATTTGGAGTGTACTTGGAGTAATCTGGAGCAGTAATCTGGATCTTGTTTCAGTATATTTCCATGAATATTTGGAGCAAGAGTACATCAAGATTATAGTTCCTGTGCACTGACTGATGATGTACTAGTCCTTGCATACAACATATGTGATGCGCTCTTGCTTGCAGTGTTTGCACTACTGAATGAACTGTTGTTCCATGGTCACATGGATCAAATGTAGAGTGAATTTGTTTTTATTCTATATCTGAAGGTTTTGTGATTTCATGTTAGTCTTTTTTTTAATCCTAAAATACATACCGCTGGCGCATAGGGTTGTTTGCCGGTGGTAACTTAATACCCCTGGCGAATTGGAAAGTACCGGTGGTAAATAATACCCCCGGCGAGTTGGCTAAGGCGCCGGCGGTAATTTGGGTTACCCCTGGCGGTTTGCAATGCGCCGGCGGTAAGGCATTACCACCGGCGAGGTTATCGCCGGCGAATCCGAAAGTGCCGGTGGTAAGCCTTTTCAGGTCGCAGGCGTTAAGCCTTTTTCTAGTAGACGTATCCTACTATGTTACAGATACACGGGCAAACTAGCCCAAACTTTGCATATAAGGCCGATTCATGTATTTCTTCCATGTATATTCTTCAAGCCCATCTCAATCGCGGCCCACCTCTGATCCGGTCAAATTCTGGTGATAACACATGCCCCCCTGGTTTTGGAAATTACAATTCCAAAATCACTCTGCCTTTTCCTTCGTCGGGTCATGTCGTGGCAGAGCAGAACCGTCGCAGTATCCTTCATCATGATGCCTTGCCTCCTCAACTTCTTTGCAAGATTTGATAGCTTTAACATCACTCCCTCGGAAACCGCAACGGCATTAAATCTCCACTATACCCCTTTTATTTAACTGTGCCGAACGGTTCGCCACTTCATCCTCTTGCTCTGTTCCGGCCATCGGCACCTAAAAAAAACCCTCTTTCCCTGTAGCAATGTCTTCCTCTTCCTCCATCTCCTCAGGCCTCTCTTTCCAATCTTCCTCCTCGAGCGAGCAGGAGTGGAACTTTGACCACGTGCCAGATGGCCCACCCGAAGCACTCGTCGGGTCAGATGGTGACTTACCTCTGACCGATGGGGAGGATGACCTCGAGTTCCTCATCGGAGGGGAACTGAAGAGCGAGAGCGAAGACGACCTCCACTCCTGGGCGAACTCCACCTCCTCCGACGAGGAGGAGGAAGAAGAAGAAGTAGAGGAAGAAGAGGAAGAGGAGGAGGATGATTCCTCCTCCTCCGCTGGGTATCCGCCGGCGAAGCGCTTCCGCGCTTGGGCGGACAGCAAGGACGATGATGATGACGAGGAAGAAGAGGCTCCGGCCGAGGGCTGGGTCAGCAGCGACGAGGAACTCTCCGGAAGCAGCGCCGGCGGCAGCTACGATGCCGACGACGAGGCCAGCGAGGATTAGTAATGTAGGACTAGTAGTCTCTGAGCAATCGGCTCTTCTTTTGTTCTTCCTTTCTTGAGCAATCGGCTTTTCATTGTAAAAAACCCCCCCTTATTAATGAAGAAGAAATTTCTCAACTGATTCTGTCCTTTTACCAATTTTGCCGATTGCTAACATAAGTCAGTAAATCAAGAGCCGATGGCAGCGCATCGGACCTTGCCATGAAACGCGAGCAAAGCCAACTCTATTGCCTATTCAAATGGTAATCTGCGACTTGTCCGAAAGAGCAAAACTCAGATCCCCAAACCGCCGTTTGAACAGATCCAACCCACGGCCATATGAACCTCAGATGTCAATCGCGCAGGTTCGCAACTGCAACGGACCCAAGGGCGACATCATCCAATGCCCACGCTATGGTCTCTGGCCTGAAGGTGATCCTTAACCGCTCCTGGCTGTCCGAACATAGCGCCTTGCTTTATCTTTTTGCAGCAACAGAAACGGCCCTGACCCTGTAGATGATGATGGCTTCCCTTTCAGGCTCCTTCCAGCAACTCTGGTGATCTTCTTCTGCAACAACTCACCACTTTCGAAGAAGTTTATGATGCAGGGTCAGCCGATGACACTTCAATCGGCTTCCAAAAATAGAGTGCCTACCAAATCAGCTGCCCCTCGAGCCTCAGTCAAGGCGAGAACGGTGGTGAGAACATACAGTTCAGACAAATGGACCCGAACTCGAGCGAATCTGAGAAACCCAACACGCAGAGCCAGCAAAACTTGCCACCATCGATCACCTTTTCTTCCATTGAAAGCCGATATTGTAGACGAAACATCAACGGCTTAATGAGCAAAAGGCTGCCCTGCATGCCAAAACTGACGCTTCCGACGATCGCTGAACTGGCGACCTTGCGCAAAGGGTTGGAAGTCCTCGAAAAGAAGGTTCTGGCACCAAAATCGGCTCATTGCCGCTGAGGAAGCTCTCATTGTTCACTCCCTCCAGGAAGCAGAAGGACATCCGCGTCTTAAACACGCAGCGGGTAGATCCTGTGTAATTGTACTAGAGTCGATGGCTGTGCATCGGCTTTGTTTCTTAGCTCTAGTCGATGTCCGTGCATCGGCTGTACATCATGAGAATTTTTTTTACTGGCCGATTTTTCTATCGGCCCCCAATCTTTCACTGCACATGTATCGCACATGTTCATCTGATTAGGTGCCCCCCGAGCCGAATCAGCCAGGTAACTGCGGATATCGGCCTGTGGTTAGCCAAGGCACTGTATTTGAACGTCGGCTCCGTTAGGACCAATGTTAACTTTTCCAGCTCTTCAGCCGACGTAAAACCGTTGTCCATTAGATCGACGTTGAACATAGGCGGAACGTATGGTGAAGATAATTTTGGCCGATTGCTGGAATCGGCCTCCATGTTGATTGAATCGCTCAACGAAGGTTTTGCGATGTTCCTCCATAGATCTTTGGGGCCGATCACAAGGATCAGCCTCGCCACGTTTATCCATAGATTCGTTCTTGCTAAACGGTCAGGCCGGTGGATAAGACCAGCCTAACCCCGTCCTTCGCGACGTCGATGCATTCGCAGTTGTTCAAATTGATGCCTGAGAGTGGGTCTTGGCCTGTTGTCTCCCAAACATTCATGCCAGCCGTTGAAATCTCGGCTGAATCATCTGCGTGGACGACCTCTACTTCATCTCCATCCCACTGTATCAAGCATTGGTGCATCGTGGATGGAATGCAACAGTTGGCGTGGATCCAATCTCTCCCTAGCAGGACAGCATAGGTGCTCTTGCTATCGACAATAAAGAACGTCGTAGGGATGGTTTTTCTTCCTACGGTCAGATCCACGTTCAGAACACCTTGTGCATCAGATGCTTGGCCGTTGAAATCGCTCAATGTAACGTTGGTCTTGATCAGATCCGAGCTAGAGCGTCCCAACCGACGAAGCATGGAGTATGGCATAATGTTGACTGCCGCTCCGGTGTCCACCAACATCTTGTTGACAGGCTGCCCATTGATATAGCCTCGCATGTACAAGGCCTTCAGGTGTCTGCAGCTTCTTTCTCGTGGCTTCTCAAAGATAACCAGCCGTGGGCCGCAGTCAAGTTGCGCCACAGGTGCTTCGTCTAATCCTGGAGCACTAAACTCCGTCGGAAGGATGAACACCATGTTTGTGCCAGCCGATGTTTCATCATCGGCTTTCTTTTGTCTGGGACGCCACTCTTTCCTTTGTGGCCGACCTTCCTCGTCCAAGGTTCGCTGAATTTTCGCGGCCAGATCAGGCCGCGCCTTCCTTAACGTGTGCAGGTATAACCTTTCGGCTTCCTCCAAACCACGTAGTCGCTGAACCCTACGCTTTTGGGAACGACTGAGTCCATCAGGGCACCACCTTGGCCGGTGGTACTTATCTTCTTCCTCTTCATCGTCTTCCAGTTCCTCGAGATCTTCCACCCGAGAGGACTCAACGTGCTTGTTCCGAGGCGGGAGAGGCCCTAGACGCTTGAACACGGACACGTTAGCTGCATCCTTCTCCTTCTGTCTACATTCTGGGCAGTTGCCGATTGTAGGCAATCGGCTCATTCCTCGAATCCCAGCGAAGTAACCGAAGAAAGGACAGTCCCAGTGCCTATCCACGTCGTCTTGCTCCCTCGACTTTTCCTTGGCATGGCGCTCATATCTCTCCTCGTCGCGATCATGCCGATGATGTCTCCTGGCGTCCCTAGCCAGACGATCTCTTTCGTCATCGTTGTTGTATCGTCGGCGTTGGTCGTATTGACTCACATATTTGTTGAGGAGGTGATCGGAGAGAGGTCGCTGATATCTCACATTCCTCACTTCTCCCTCTGTGATGTAGCGCTTGCCATCGTGCCGGAGCCGATCGCGTGGAACGGCTTCCTCTTTGTCGTTGTCATGAGAGCAGCTGCCCTCGTCACTCGTTCTTACCAGGGTGGTGCCCGGATCCTACCATGTTGATGTTGAACGATAAACTTGGCCGGCACCTCCCGTGGTAAGTGTACTCCACCATGTTAACGGCGGGGAAGGGGTGTGTGTCGACTTTCATGGCGTACTGGCTGAAAATTAGACGCCCTTGTTCTATCGCCATTTGGACCTGCTGACGCCACACCCTGTAGTCGTTGGTGGCGTGGGTGAACGTGTTATGCCACTTGCCGTATGGCTTTCCGTTCAGTTCTTGCGCCGTGGGGATCTTGTGGCCTTCGGGTACCTTTAGCTGTTTCTCCTTAAGTAAGAGGTCAAAAATTTGCGCAGCTTTGGTCACGTCGAAGTCAAACCCTCTTGGAGGACCTTGTGGCTTAACCCACTTGCAGGACACGGGGCTTGCCCCCGAGTCCATTCAGCCACCGCTACCTCCCCGATCTCCCGCGGAGCCTTCATCCTCATCCGCCTCAACCAGGACCACCGCACGCTTGAATTTATCCCGGTATACATCCGGGTGGCGCTGTTCATATAATGACAGCCTCTCGCACCATGTGCGCCGGTGAAGGGTAGTCCGCTTGGGAGGCCACGTCCTTGATCGGTGATGCGAGACCCACCACCGCCAACTCGATCGCTTCTTTTCGGTCACACGAGCCGAATAGCATCGGTTCCTAACGGTCCCGAAGCGCTAGATGTATTCTCGACACCGTTTCTCCGCGCTCGTCGTACTTGTGCTAGATCGGCAATGCCAGCCTCGGAAGCCTTCGAGTGATACCGCAGGTGGAACTGCTCCTCCAACCGCTTCCAAGTCCGGATTGAGTCCGGTGGCAGCGATGCGTACCACCCGAAAGCCGATCCCGTGAGGGACCGTGCGAAGAACCTCACACGCAGCTCATCTCGATGCTGAGATCGTGCCCAGCTGTGCCAAATATCGGCTCACGTGCTCGATTGAGCTGGAACCATCCGATCCACTAAATTTGGAGAATTCGGGGAGCCGATATTTGGGTGGTAGTGGGATCAACTCGTACTCGTTGGGGTACGGCTTGGAATAGCCGATTGCCCTCCTTTTCGGCACCATGCCGAACTCGGTCTCTCAAGATTGTACTGATCTGATCCGCGGTGCCGGGCCGCAGGAGTCGAACTCGAAGATTTGCCGGAGTGGCATACTTAGCCAGCCATGCTTGCTTCTCAAGCTCGAGCCAACCGCAGGAGTTGGGCTCGGAGGTTTATCGGGGTGGCATACTTAGCTAGCCACGTCCGCTTCTCAAGATCTCGTTCCCGAAGTTCCTCCTGCTGTTCCAGAAGTCCCCGCTGTTGCAGTCTGGTTTGTGAGTGCCCAGTTACTGCAGTCTGGCACGTATGTGCACGTATATCCGTGAGGGATCTCCTTAGGCGCCTCATGCAAGAACTGGTAATCACTAGGGTCACCACCGATCTTGTAGACGACGTATGCCGGTGAAATCGGCACTTCTGGTGCTGCCACCGCGAATGGCAGCGGTGGTCGGGACTGGAGTGGCATCTCTCCTTGGTGAGTCCCTAGAACTGGTCCCGGCGGAGAGTATCGATGCCTCATGATTTCCTGGATCACCCGAAGAGCGACACGCTCCAAAGTGTTCACCAGGCTCTCGGAATGGCGGTGCAACGACCGAGCTACCATGAAGTTAATCTCCGACGCAGGGACCTGGTGCGTTCTTCTCGACGGGGCGGACAGGTCCACTCCATCGAGCGCGCTTTCAGTGAGAACCCCTTCCACCTGATGCCGTGTGAGCGGGTTCTCTGGAAAGAGCCGATGAGGTCAGCTTCGAGGATCGCTTTGACCTCGTCATACTTCTTCTTGAGCTCCTCAGTGAGATCCTCGTACATGACTGGAGTGACTTCCGCCATCTCAGATGTAGATGGCGATGCGGTTGATGTCGAAGACTGTCCCACCGGGCGTGCCAGAATGTGTTGCGGTCAGAAACCCACCGGCGAGCAGCGACGGGCAACACAGAGAGAGCCGGGAGGCTCCCGTGGCTGCGGCTGGCCCCGGTTCCTCCGAGCGACGGCCCGCAAAGACTCCGGCACGCACGTCCGATGCCGGTGCAGGGCGTGCCACCTGACCTATACCCGGTCGGAAGGTGTTGGATTTGCCTCGCTTAGTTTCCCGCATGGCATACACGTAAACATTAAATACGAGCCTCGATCGGCTCTCAGGTTGTCCTGTGAATCGGCTCAAAGAGCCGATCCACCCATGATCAGTACGAGGTGTACGAATATATGGTGGTCCCGCTTGATCAAAATAAAGCTAAAACGACCTACTACGATTTAGGGTTTTCACCACATAATCGGAACATCCTACTCGTGATTGAGCCCGGTGGCCACGCACGGTGATCGTAAACCGACCCTAGACAAGGCCTAAAAACCAACATGAAGTTGATCCCCGGAACATCCCGTCTAGGGTTAGCAAACTACACCCTACGCGCCCACCGGATCCTTCAACCCGTTTGTAAGGCCTAACTATGCAGATATTAAACTAATCCTTGAAGAACAAGGACCAATCATAACGGATCGGATCTACTAAATAATGATCAGTGGTGCCGCCCTTACACCCAAGATAGGTGTAAGGGCGGCTAGACATCTAAGGGTTGCACGGACGAAAGCATATGATACGATGAAACAATGCTAACCCTAACACATCTATGATAACTACGTTGCTCGCCATCAACAAGGCTTCAAAGACGAGCAACGCATGAACGATGAATAAACGTGTATCGCCTAGATCGCAAGATGCGATCTAGCCAGCATGATGCTTACCCGGAAGAAACCCTCGAGACAAGGGAGTTGGCGATGCGCCTAGATTGGTTTGTGGTGAACGTGATTGTTGTTTATTTCATAAACCCTAGATACATATTTATAGTCCGTAGACTTTCTAACGTGGGAATAATCCCAACCGTGCACGAGTCAAACTCTATCTAACCGACACGTATCCTACTATGTTACAGATACACGGGCAAACTAGCCCAAACTTTGCATATAAGGCCGATTCATGTATTTCTTCCATGTATATTCTTCAAGCCCATCTCAATCGCGGCCCACCTCTAATCCGGTCAAATTCTGGTGATAAC
>NC_061513.1:283754745-283793109 GCF_022539505.1 Lolium rigidum
TCAGGCGGCGATTTGGGGATTTGAGTTTTGCTTTTTCGGATGAGTCTCAAATTACCATTTGGATAGACAATAGTGTTGGCCTTGCTCGCATTTTATGGCAGGGTCCGATGCGCTGCCATCGGCTCTTAATATGTTGACTCACTTTAACAATCGGCAAAGTTGGAAAAGGGACAGCATCAGCTGAGAAATGTCTTCTTCATTAATAAGAGGGGTTTTTACAATAAAGAGCCGATTGCTCAAGAAAGGAAGAACAAAAGAAGAGCCGATTGCTCAAGAACTACTAGTCCTACATTACTAATCTTCGCTGGCCTCCTCGTCGCCATCGTAGCTGCCGTCGGCGCTGCTTCCGGAGAGTTCCTCGTCGCTGCTGCCCCAGCCTTCGGCCGAAGCCTCTTCTTCCTCGTCATCATCATCGTCCTCGCTGTCCGCCCAAGCGCGGAAGCGCTTCGCCGGCCGATACCCAGCGGAGGAGGAGGAATCATCCTCCTCCTCTTCCTCCTCTTCCTCCGCTTCTTCTTCTTCTTCCTCCTCCTCGTCGGAGGAGGTGGATTTGGCCCAGGAGTGGAGGTCGTCTTCGCTCTCGCTCTTCAGCTCCCCTTCGATGAGGAACTGGAGGTCGTCCTCCCCATCGGTCAGAGGTAAGTCACCATCTGACCCGACGAGTGCTTCGGGTGGGTCATCTGGCACGTGGTCAAACTTCCACTCCTGCTCGCTCGAGGAAGAAGATTGGAAAGAGAGGCCTGAGGAGATGGAGGAAGAGGAAGACATTGCTACATGGAACAGAGCAAGGGGATGAAGTGGTGAACCGTTTGGCACAGTTAAATAAAGGGGGTATAGTGGAGATTTAATGCCATTACGGTTTCCGAGGAAGTGATGTTAAAGCTATCAAATCTTGCAGAGAAGTTGTGAGGGCAAGGCATCATGATGAAGGATACTGCGACGGTTCTGCTCTGCCACGACATGACCCGACGAAGAAAAAGCAGAGTGATTTTGGAATTGTCATTTCCAAAACCAGGGGGGCATGTGTTATCACCAGAATTTGACCGGATCAGAGGTGGGCCGCGATTGAAGATGGGCTTGAAGAATATACATGGAAGAAATACATGAATCGGCCTTGTATACAAAGTTTGGGCTAGTTTGCCCGTGTATCTGTAATATAGTAGGATACGTGTCGGTTAGATAGAGTTTGGCTCGTGCACGGTTGGGATTATTCCCACGTTAGAAAGTCTACGGGCTATAAATATGTATCTAGGGTTTATGAAATAAACAACAATCACGTTCACCACAAACCAATCTAGGCGCATCGCCAACTCCCTTGTCTCGAGGGTTTCTTCCGGGTAAGCATCATGCTGCCTAGATCGCATCTTGCGATCTAGGCAATACACGTTTATTCGCTGTTCATGCGTTGCTCGTGCTGAAGCCTTGTTGATGGCGAGCAACGTAGTTATCATAGATGTGTTAGGGTTAGCATTGTTTCATAGTATCATATGTTTTCGTCAGTGCAACCCTTAGACGTCTAGCCGTCCTTACACCTATCTTAGGTGTAAGGGCGGCACCCCGCTTGATCATTATTTAGTAGATCCGATCCGTTATGATTGCTCCTTGTTCTTCAAGGATTAGTTTAATATCTCGCATAGTTAGACCTTACAAACGGGTTGAAGGATCCAAGTGGCGCGTAGGGTGTAGTTTGCTAGCCCTAGACAGGATGTTCCGGGGATCAACTTCATGTTGGTTTTTAGGCCTTGTCTAGGGTCGGTTTACGATCACCGTGCGTGGCCGCCAGGCTCAATCACGAGTAGGATGTTCCGATTATGTGGTGAAAACCCTAAATCGTAGTAGGTCGTTTTAGCTGTATTTTGATCAAGCAGGACCACCATATATTCGTACACCTCGTACGGATCATGGGTGGATCGGCTCTTTGAGCCGATTCACAGGATAACCTGAGAGCCGATCGAGGCTCGTATTTAATGTTTACGTGTATGCCATGCAGGAAACTAAGCGAGGCACATCCATCACCTTCCCTGACCAGGTATAGGTCAGGTGGCACGCCCTTGCACCAGCATCGGACGTGCGTGCCGAGTCTTTGCGGGCCGTCGCTCGAAGGGACCAGGGCCAGCTGCAGTCCTGGGAGCCTCCCGGCTCTACTGTGTTGCCCGTCGCTGCTCGCTGGTGGGTTTCTGACCGCAACAGAAGAGTGAAAAGTCAAAGCTTGGGGATGCCCCCGCGGTTCATCCCTGCATATTTTAAGAAGACTCAAGCGTCTAAGCTTGGGGATACCCAAGGAATCCCTTCTTCATCGACAACTTATCAGGTTCCTCTAGTGAAACTATATTTTTATTCCGTCACATCTTATGTGCTTTACTTGGAGCGTCTCGTTTGTTTTTATTTTTGTTTTTGTTTGAATAAAATCGGATCCTAGCATTCTTTGTTTGGGAGAGAGACATGCTCCGCTGTTTCGTATGAACAAATATGTTCTTAGCTTTATCTTTAATGTTCATTGCGAAAGTTGGACTATTTCATTCATTGCTATATGGTTGGAAACGGAAAATGCCGCATGTGGTAAATGGTTTAATGTCTTGAATAATGTGATACTTGGCAATTGTTGTGCTCATATAGATCATATTTAAGCTCTTGCATCAGGTACCTTGTACTCATTAATGAATAACTACATAGAGCTTGTTAAAATTTGGTTTGCATGATTGATCTCTAGAGTCTAGATATTTTCTGGTTGAGGTGTTTGAACAACAAGGAGACAATGTAAAGTCTTATAATAGTTACAATATGTTCATATGTGAGCTTTGCTGCACCTTTTATACTTGAGTTTGCTTCAAACAACCTTGCTAGCCTAGCCTTGTATTGAGAGGAATTCTTCTCGTGCATCCAAATCCTTGAGCCAATAACCATGCCATTTGTGTCCACCATACCTACCTACCACATGGTATTTCTCCGCCATTCCAAAGTACATTACTTGAGTGCTACCTTTAAAATTCTATTCTTTGCCTTTGCAATATATAGCTCATGGGACAAATAGCCTTAAAAACTATTGTGGTGAAGAATATGTACTTATGTGTTTTATTTCTTAATAAGTTGCTTGTTGAGAGGTAACCATGTTTTTGGGGACGCCATCAATTTTTACCTTTGTTGAATATCATGTGAGTTGCTATGCATGTTCGTCTTGTCTGAAGTAAGAGCGATTTTCATGATCAAATGGTTTGAGTATGCATACTGTTAGAGAAGAACATTGGGCCGCTAACTAAAGCCATGATTCATGGTGGAAGTTTCAGTGTGGACAACTAATCCTCAATCTCTTATGAGAATATTAATTGTTGTTGAATGGTTATGCATTAAAGAGGAGTCCATTATCTGTTGTCTATGTTGTCCCAGTATGGATGTCTAAGTTGAGAATAATCAAAAGCAAGAAATCCAATGCGAGCTTTCTCCTTAGACCTTTGTACAGGCGGCATAGAGGTACCCCTTTGTGACACTTGGTTGAAACATATGCAATGCAATGATAATCCGTGTTAATCCAAGCTAATTAGGACAAGGTGCGAGCACTATTGGTATACTATGCATGAGGCTTGCAACTTATAAGATGTCTTATACATAACACATATGCTTTATTACTACCGTTGACAAAATTGTTTCTTGTTTTCAAAATGAAAAGCTCTAGCACAAATATAGTAATCAATGTTTCTCTCGCGAAGGGCCTATCTTTTACTTTATTGTTGAGTCGGCTTGCCTATTCCTTCTATCCCGAAGCAAACACTTGTGTCAACTCGTGTGCATTGATTCTTACATGTTTACTTATTGCACTTGTTATATTGCTTTGTGTTGACAATTATCCATGAGATAAATATGTTGAAGTTGAAAGCAACCGCTGAAACTTTTATCTTCCTTTGTGTTGCTTCAATGCCTTTACTTTGAATTTATTGCTTTATGAGTAACTCTTATGCAAGTCTTATTGATGCTTGTCTTGAAAGTATTATTCATGAAAAGTCTTTGCTATATGATTCATTTGTTTACTCATTATCTTCATCACTGCTTCGAATCGCTGCATTCATCTCATATGCTTTACAATAGTATGATCAAGATTATGATAGCATGTCACTTCAGAAATTATCTTTGTTATCGTTTACCTACTCGAGGGCGAGTAGGAACTAAGCTTGGGGATGCTTGATACGTCCCAAACGTATCTATAATTTCTTATGTTCCATGCCACTTTTATGATGATACTCACATGTTTTATACACATTATATGTCATTATTATGCATTTTCCGGCACTAACCTATCGACGAGATGCCGAAGAGCCAGTTGCTGTTCTCTGTTGTTTTTGGTTTCAGAAATCCTAGTAAGGAAATATTCTCGGAATTGGACGAAATCAATGCCCAAGGTCCTATTTTTGCACGAAGCTTTCCGAAGTCCGAAGAGGAAACGAAGTGGGGCCATGAGGTGGCCACACAACAGGGCGGCGCGGCCCAAGCCCTGGCCGCGCCGGCCTACTGTGTGGGCCCCTCGTGACGCCTCCTGACCTACCCTTCCACCTACTTAAAGTCTTCGTCGCGAAACCCCCAGTACCGAGAGCCACGATACGGAAAACCTTCCAGAGACGCCGCCGCCGCCAATCCCATCTCGGGGGATTCAGGAGATCGCCTCCGGCACCCCGCCGGAGAGGGGAATCATCTCCCGGAGGTCTCTTCATCGCCATGATCGCCTCCGGATCGATGTGTGAGTAGTCCACCCCTGGACTATGGGTCCATAGCAGTAGCTAGATGGGTGTCTTCTCCTCATTGTGCTATCATGTTAGATCTTGTGAGCTGCCTATCATGATCAAGATCATCTATTTGTAATCATTCATGTTGTGTTTGTTGGGATCCGATGAATATTGAATACTATGTCAAGTTGATTATCAATCTATCATATATGTTATTTATGTTCTTGCATGCTCTCCGTTGCTAGTAGAGGCTCCGGCCAAGTTGATACTTGTGACTCCAAGAGGGGGTATTTATGCTCGATAGTGGGTTCATGCCTCCATTAAATGCTGGGACAGTGACAACAAGTTCTAAGGTTGTGGATGTGCTCGTTGCCACTAGGGATAAAACATCGATGCTTTGTCTAAGGATATTTGTGTTGATTACATTACGCACCATACTTAATGCAATTGTCTCGTTGTTTACAACTTAATACCGGAGGGGTTCGGATGATAACCTGAAAGTGGACTTTTTAGGCATAGATGCATGCTTGGATAGCGGTCTATGTACTTTGTCGTAATGCCCCGATTAAATCTCATAGTACTCATCATGATATATGTATGTGCATTGTTATGCCTTCTTTATTTGTCAATTGCCCAACCGTAATTTGTTCACCCAACACCCGCTTATCTTATGGGAGAGACACCACTAGTGATCCGTGGACCCCGGTCCTATTCTTTACATCTGAAATACAATCTCATCGCAATTGTTCTTTATCGTTCTTCGCAAACAATCATCATCATCCACACTATACATCTAATCCTTTGTTACAACAAGCCGGTGAGATTGACAACCTCATCGTTACGTTGGGGCAAAGTTCCGTGATTGTGTTGTGCAGGTTCCACGTTGGCGCCGGAATCCCTGGTGTTGCGCCGCACTACACTCCGCCGCCATCAACCTTCAACGTGCTTCTTGGCTCCTACTGGTTCCATAAACCTTGGTTTCTTTCTGAGGGAAAACTTGCTACTGTACGCATCACACCTTCCTCTTGGGGTTCCCAACGGACGTGTCGACTGCACGCATCACTTAACATAAACCTCTTCATGCAAAGGACCATTAAGAAATGCACTTTTCACATCCATTTGTTGTAACTTAAAGTTATGATGCGATGCATAAGCAAGAAGGATACGGATGGACTCAAGGCGAGCCACGGGAGCATAGGTTTCTCCAAAGTCAATTCCCTCAACTTGAGAGAACCCTTGAGCCACCAATCTTGCCTTGTTCCTCACAACATTTCCAAACGCATCTTGCTTGTTCTTGAAAATCCATTTAGTGCCTATAACATTGTGGCACCCCTTTGGCTTCTCTACTAAGGTCCAAACTTTGTTGCGCTTGAAGTTGTTGAGTTCATCGTGCATAGCTTCCAACCAATCCGAATCTTCAAGGGCTTCAACTACTTTCTTGGGTTCCACTAAGGAGATATAAACATGATGATTGCTAAAGTTAGCCAATTGCCTTCTTGTGGAAACTCTTCCTCTTACATCACTTAGGACCTTGTCATGAGTGTGTCCAAGAATTTCCAAGTTCCTATCTCTTCTTGCTAGACGACAGGCCTCGATCTCCTCCTTGGTTCTTCTTGGCCTTGGAGGTATCACTTGATCAACTTGATCATTTGGGTCCCCGTCTTGACCTTCAACTTGAGTATCCTCAATTTCTTGAGAGTGCTAAACATCATGTGCTTGATCTTGGACATCATTAGGTGAGGAACAAATATCAAATGGATACTCGTCGGAGCCATCATGAATTCTTGGTTGATCTTGTCCTTGATCTTGCATACAAGAGGGAGGGTCTTGTTCTTGTTCTTGTGTTGGTGCATCATTTGCTTCACTAGATGAGGTTTGTTGATGTTGAGAAGATGAGGGCTCCACCGTGGTAGAGCATAGTCCTTCCCGAGACGCCACACCGTGTCCCTCAATGGGGCGGAAAAATCCCACACCCATTCTTACTATGGCATCTTGAGGTATTTCATCACCTGCACAAACATCAACTTTCCCCACTTGGGAGCCATCATTTTCTTCGAACTTCACACTACAAGATTCGATGATAATCCCGGAGGATACATCAAAGACTCTATAAGTGTGAGATTCGGCACCGTAATATACCCTCCAAAGCTTTAGGAGCAAATTTAGATAAACGAACTCCTTTGATTTTGTAGAAACACTTACACCCGAACACCTTGAAGTATGAGATATTAGGCTTGTTCCCGGTGAGTATTTCATATGGAGTCTTGTTCAAGCCCTTGCGGAGATAGAGCCGGTTAGAAGAGTGGCAAGCGGTGGAGATGGCTTCGGCCCAAAAGTTATAGCGGGATTTATACTCCGCCATCATAGATCTTGCCATATCCATAAGAGTCCGGTTCTTCCTCTCCGCAACACCATTTTGTTGAGGGTGTAAGAAGCGGAATATTGATGATCGAATCCCCTCATCACTAAGAAAATCATTGAGTGTGTAGTTCTTGAACTCGGAGCCGTTGTCACTTCTTATTGCCATAATGAGGAGGTTGTGTTGGCGTTGCACCTCGGTAGCAAAGTCAATGAATATTTGTTGAGTCTCATCTTTCGTCTTGAGAAAGTAGACCCAAGTGTATCTTAAGTAGTCATCAACAATCACCAAGCAATGTTTCTTCGCACCAAGACTTGCATGAGTAACGGGACCAAAGAGATCCACATGAAGGAGCTCCAAGATCCTCTTGGAAGAGATGATAGTCTTGCTTGGATGCGGAGAGTCATGCATTTTGCCTTCAACACAAGCCCTACAAACACGATCTTTGGCAAAAGACACATTTTCCATTAGTCCCACAATATGGTTCCCCTTGTGAAGACTTTGCAAAGTTCTCATGTTGACATGGGCCAAGCGGTGATGCCACAACCAACCCACATCCGCCTTTTCGAATAGGCACATCGCACTTGTCGTTGTGTTCCCCGAAAAGTCCACCACATACAAGTTGTGTTCGCGATACCCAACGAAAGCGACTTTTAGAGTCTTGCTCCACAAGAGGACCACAATATCATTATCAATAAAGACGGCGAAACCCATCTTTCCAATGGCGGAAACGGAAAGTAAATTGTAACCAAGGGTTTTGACAAGCATGACATCCACAAGAGTAATGTTGTGTGCAACCAAAACCTTGCCGAAACCCAATACCTCGGATGTAGAATTATCGCCAAAGGAGACGGTGATATTGTTTATGTTAGGCCTCAACTCCTTGACGAGGTTCTTGCCGCCGGTCATATGACTTGTACATCCACTATCAAGTACCCATTTTGAACCTCCGGCGGCATAGTCCTACATGAGATCAATTCTTGGATTTAGGTACCCATTTCTCAATGGGTCCTCTTTTGTTAGCAACAAGGGTCTTTGGGGACCCAAATAGACCAAGCAACATAACCATCATATGGGCCAACATATTTAGCATAAACATCACCATAATAATCTTTAAATAAAACATAGTGAGGGTTAGCAATTCCCGCATCATCATCATTAATGGTTTTGCCCTTGGAGGCTTCACCATTAGTGATGGATTTCTTCTTCTCTTGTGCGGGCTTGGCCTTTTACTTGTTTGCCTTCTTTTGCCTTGGCATTATAACCAAGGCCCTCCTTCCCATTGTTTGATCTTTGCTTACTCAAAAGATCATCCAAGGAAAGTTTACTTTGGGGAGAGCGAGGCCTTAGCAAGTTCATCCTTCAACCTAGCATTTTCCTCAATAATATTTGCATGATCACATGAAGGAGTAGAGGTACTAGGTATGTCATATGAAGCGAGCCTAATTTGAAGTTGCTCATAAGACATGGAGAGGAGAGAGTATTCACTCTTCAAGGCTTTGTGTGCCTTGTCTAGTTCATCTAGATCTTTCACAAGTTTCTCATGATCAACACCAAATTTGGCCTTTTCCGTTAAAAGCACTTTAGTCTTAGCTCTAGCAAGATCTCTAGCTTTAGTGAGCTTGTTAATTTTATCTTGAGGCTCTTCAAGATTTTCTAGCCTCTCTTCAAGAGAAGCTATAGTTTCTTGACTTTCCTCAAGAGCATTTTTAAGAGCATGTATTTCAAGAGAATCTTCTCTCTCTATTTGACATTTTTTCTCAAGAGTATCATTTAGTTGAGCCATACGAACCATGAGGTTTGAAACATGCTTTTTAGTGTTGCCTTGTAAGTTAAGAATGAACTCATCAAACTCTAGCAATTCTTGTTTCACTTTTAGACTAGCAAGGTCAACCCCTAGATCATTTGATATGCTAGGCATAGAGGGGTTAGGAGATGATACCTCGGAGGATTTAGCCATGAGGCAACTTTCTTCCTCCACATGAATGACTTCATTTGGGGATTCACTTGGTGATGAAGATTTAGTGGAGAGGGAGGCAAGAGCAACCAATCCATTTGAGGTTGCATCTTCTTCATCATCAACATCATCATCTCCGGAGGTATATTCTTCTTGAGTTGATAGCACAATAGATGTGTCCAAGGTGGACCTTGCCATGAAGCAATGTGCATTCTTGATATGAGGATTCTCATTGGGGGATTCAAAGAGAGATGGAGAAGGAATGTTGGTAGTGACAATGGCGGCCACTTCCTTTGAGCTTTCTTCTTCTTCATCACTACAACTGTCAACTTCATTGGAAGAATATTCTTCCTTAGTCACTAGCACAATCCTTGAGGGCCTCTTGCCCTTCTTGCTCTTGTTATAGAATTTCTTGTTGGGGGCCTTTGAATCTTTGCCCTTTGAGTCTTTGCTCTTGTCCTTGGGGATGAGCCTTCCACCATGGGTTTCTGTATGCTCATAGGGACAATCGGCTATGAAATGACGCTTGTCCCCACAATTGTAGCACGATCTTGTTTTTGGCCCCGAGCTCTTGAATCCACTTGAGTTGCTTCTATTGATGTTGTCTTCCTTGGCCTTGGACTGGATCCACCCAAAAGGTTTTTGCATGGAATGCCATGTGGTCGTTGTAGTGGTATTCCAAATCATACCGGATAGGACATACTCCAAGATGCCCTATATGGTTCTTGAGGGTTCACATCATCCACGGAGTTTACCGCCAAGGCAAGGTTGGACCCTTTTGACATCCCAAGAGCTCGATTGCGAGAATCATGAGAGTTTTGCTCAAGCACCTTGAGAGCTTGCATCTCGTGCACGGCTTGTTGAGAGGTGAGAGAGGGAAAGCATTCTCTACCGGCAAGAGTCTTGACATCAATGGGTTCAAACGGCATCATGCAATCGATGTACTTATCCTTGATCCAAGAGTCATTGATGTGGGTGGCACCAACATTCCGGAAAGAATCGGCAACGGTGAGAAGTCTTCCATACATGACTTCATGATCTTCATCAGGTAGCCTCATGAAACCTTCGGCTTTATTCCGAAGAGCATTATACTTGTTCCTTGTCATGCTCTCACTTCCAATGCAACTAGCGGCCAAACCATCCCAAGCTTCCTTGGCGGTGGTGAAATTCCGAACACGAGACAAATCCTTTGTCCCCACACTAGTTTGAATCATGTGCAAGGCGAGTGTTGTTGAGTTGACTATCAACCGCTTCTCTTCTAGTCAACTTGTCGGGGTTGTAAGGCTTGAAGCCTTCCATGATGATTCTCCAAAGTTCATTGGAGGCACTGCGAACATGAGAGCTAAACTCAAATTGCCAAGTATCGAAATCATTAACGGAAAACTTAGGAGGGTCGCCCCGAATGTTTATATGAGGATGGGGAACCGGTATATCGGGAGATAGGAAAGGCGGAGGTACTCGATTGTAGCTCTCACCTCCACTAGTTCCCCTAGGAGATGCAATGGGAGATTTGATAGTGTTTAAGTTATCACCATCCACGGGTTTGGTAGAGGAGGGTAATGCCGAAGCATCTCCCTCTTCTAACGCACCCGTGTCCTTTACCTCTACGATGGGAGCCTTGGGAGGGACCGGAGTCAAAAGCTCGGAAATCATTTTTTTCATGCTTTCCATTTGAGCTTCCATGGAGGACCTCAACGAATTGAAGTCATCCATGGAGACCATCTTACCGGCCCCTTCCGGAGGCTCCTCGTCCGGCATACTCTTAGGCGGTTAAGCCCGAAATAAGATCCGAGGCTCTGATACCAATTGAAAGGATCGTATGCCGCACCTAGAGGGGGTGAATAGGTGCTAACCAATTTTTAGTTCTTTTTCAATTTAGGCTTGACACAAAGGTAAATTCTCTAGATATGCAACTAAGTGAATTTACCTATATGACAAGGTAACCAACTAAGCAAGATATAGCTACGCAATATATAGGAGATAGAATAGGATAGAGGTAACCGAGAGTGGAGCACGCGATGACACGGAGATGATTCCCGTAGTTCCCTTCCTTTGCAAGAAGGTACATCTACGTTTGAAGGAGTGTGGTTGCTACGAAAGCCAAACCAACAGCCACGAAGGCTTCACTCAGATCTCCTGTGAGCAACGCCACGAAGACCTAGCCCACTTCCACTAAGGGATTTCCTCGAGGCAGAAACCGGGCCTTTACAAGGTTCTTGGGGCACACATCCACAACCGAATTGGAGGCTCCCAAATCTGTTATAACACAACAATCAACAATAATACATCAACACAAATCAACTAGGGATCCAAAGAGAAACACTAGCAAGAGGGCCCTCAAATAAATGAGGGAGAAATGTAAATCGCTTCAGTGAGGAAGGAGATCTTGCAAATCTTGTGTTCTTGAGGTGGCTCTAATGGTGGTGAAGCTTGGCAGATTTTTGGTGCAATGATTGAGCAACTTGTCCCATTGGAGAAGAGAGCTATTTATATAATTGGAGCTCTCAGATCTGACCGTTTGGACGATTTTCAGTAACACGGGAAGTTCCGGCCAGGAGGGCCGGAAGTTCCGGCTGGCACCGGAAGTACCGGCCAAGATGGCCGGAACTTCCGCCAGGAAGATTCCGCGTCAGACGACCTGGTCAAAAAAGATTGGGGCGGAACTAGGGCGGAACTTCCGGCGACCGGAAGTTCCGGCCAAGTTCCGGAATTGCGAGAAAACCTTACTGGACATACTGAGCCACAATTTTGACGTTTCCGGAACTTGCCCGAAAGTTGGGCGGAAGTTCCGCTGACCGGAACTTTCGGCCTTCTTCACCGGAACTTCCGTTTAGGGAACAAAAACTTCAAAGAGAACTGTGCTGAGAGGCCACTGCTGGAAGCAACAGGGCGGAAGTTCCGCCAGCTGGGGCCGGAACTTCCGCCAGAGATGAAAAGCCTTCGTAAACTTCGTAGACAGCCATACCATACCACCGGTCAAGTATATCTCATGAAAACTTGTACATATCTACATCAACAAACATAAATATATAGCTAGTGTTGACATCAAACACACAAAACCCAAAAGGGCGGGAAATGTTCTTTCAACGATGTGGTGTCGGCAGCGGCTTATGGTTAGCACTCCCGCAACGCTTGGTTGGATCCGCGGCTAGTATGCTATTAGGAGTGAAAAATATTTCGTAACGAGATATTTTGGTAACCAACAAAATTGTTGAAATTTCATCACTTTCAAAAAACATTTCATATTTTTGTATTTAAAATTTGAAGAAAATGTATCCAAACCTCACACGAAATCATGCGGACAAAAAAAGTCATGGACTCAATCGAGTCATATAGGTATGTTCGGCAGGTTGTGATGTGGTGCAATTGTGCTTAACCCGGTAATAAATCACTCCAGATCTACATTATGATTTTTTTTGCCTTGTAAGTTGCATAAAATACCTCTTAAATACTACTACTCCAAAAGACTAGTAAATTGTACCTAAAAGACCTCGCTGACAAATAGGGTCATGAGGTCATCCCCTGATGGCTAACACTGGTAGAAAAACAGGCTTCCGGGAAGCCCCATAAGTCGCGAAGGTAAAGGAACCGCGACTAATGGGGTCTTTAGTCGCGGTTCGTGTGGCGAACCGCGACCAAAGGCCTGGGCCCAGGGCGCACGGTGGCCAGCTGGTGCACGTGGGGTGCATGTGAAGAATGGCCCTCTCATCGAGCCTGCGCAGGAAGAGGATCTACCTCGACAAATGAAAGGTCTGCTAAATTGGTACAAGGGTTACATAAAACATGAAAACGCCAAAGACTATATCTATGCGGAAGTTAAATATGTGCATCACTTCAAACGTTACCGGGTACAAATTCCTCCGAGTGAATTGTTCCAGCTTGTTCAATCTGCGCGAGCTCGACAAATCTATCATCGGTTGCTACGTTCGTAAGTGATTTATTAATTTCTACCCCATCTCGTTCATTGCCTCGCACTATATATATATATATATATTGTCCTAACTATCTTGTTGTGTACGCTATATATTATGCAGAATGAAGAAGCGGGAAATGCGAATAAGGAACATCCATGATGTTGGGTTCATTGACCCACACATCGTTAATTCATATGTGTTAGAATACCACCCCGCCGACGTGGAGGAAGACTCCGTGGCGGTTTATTAGAAAACAGCAAGAGAAAAGTGATATTCTATTTCCTTACCATTTTGGGTGAGTGTTTCTGTCTTGAGCACATTCTCTTTTGTTTACTCCATGCATGGTATGTGGCTAATCGATGAGTTATGCATGATCGTGCATGTATCGTGTCCGCAGGTTCCACTGGATTCTTATGGTAATTAAAGTTCAGACCTCCTCGGCTCTCGTCCACGACTCTCTGAATATGGATCCGGCGCTTTGGGGCGACATGAGAAAAATGATGCAAAAGTAATTATTTTCATTCATTTGCGCTCTATATCGATCGGCCTATTTCGTTCATCATTTCCTTATATCAAGTAACTAATTAATAACTCTCTTGTTTATTTAATTTTCTTTGCCCCGTAGGGTTTGGAGACGGTTCGTAGATACCAAGGTCGGTGAATTCAAAAAAGAGCTACATTTTAAAATGGCAGATGCCGACGACCGGGGATACTCAGCCACCGGGGACCAATCTATGTGGATACTATGTTTGTGAGAGGATCCGGAGATACCGCAATGAGCGGGACCGGACGTGTGAGAACAACATCCCGAGGAATAACCTCCGGAAGACGCTTAGTCCGAAGCTCGCTTCCGACCACTTCAAGAGGAACTAGCTGGATGGTTGGCGAGGGAAGTCATCGATCCTAGAGGAGAACACTATTACGATGACGTAGATCTTTATACGCACCGGAATTTGTAACTAACTTGTTCAAAATTGTATATGGTCATCCGATATTGAATATATATTGTATATGGTCATCCGATATTGAATATATATTGTATATTACTCTTGAATTCTTTTTGGTTCTAATTTCAAATTTGTTTGAAATTGTACATTCATATGCATGTATGTATACAGTACCGTAGAATATGTGAAACTCCTTCAAAATTAAAACCCAAAAGAAATAAAATAATACAAATTAAAAAGAAACCAGATTTAGGGGGAGGGGGGGCTAAACCCTAAACCCTGCGGAGGCCTTTAGTCGCGGTTGGCCAGAAGAACCGCGACTAAAGGTCCTCCGCCCTGGCGCTCGCCTGCGGCCCACGTGGATGGGCCTTTAGTCGCGGTTCGTAAGGAACCGCGACTAAAGGGGAGGGCCTTTAGTCGCGCTACTTTGGTCGCGGTTGGGCCACCGCAACTAATGGCAGTTGCCAACCGCGACCAAAGCCCCTTTTTCCACCAGTGTAACGTGTCAGCCATGAGGATCTTGCCATGGAGGGTCAGCCATGCGAAAAGCTTGCACTTGGGCTCAACATGGGTGAGCCAGATCTTCTGTTATAGAAAACCTTGAAGGCTCTCCTAGCTTAGTTTGGATTGATGTGGCTCCAGCAGGTATGCGCCAGAGACTGTTCAGGGACATCGTTTTCAGGAAATTTAGCGGTCTATATGGTAATCAACCGGGGACACCTTTTTTTACTAGACTTGTGTTTGTTTTCGGGTCCATCCTTTCCTCAAATCTAAATCGATTCCAACAGTACAAGATTGTATATTTACTTTTTGAACTATTTCTTTCGGCTCTAAGTATTTGTTACTGGTTCAAAGGCAAGTATGTAGGACTGAAGAGTACTAAATTTTTACATACTAGTAATAACTTAGAATCGCATTGTACAAGTACTTGTTGGAATTGAGAATCAACATGTGGTTGGATGTTTAGTTCAAACCTTAGATTTAACACTTTAGTATCTTATAAAAACAAAATATCTTTTTAATGGGTGGCGACGTTCTCGTGGATAGATACGTCTGTAGTAACATCATCATACTCAAGACCCATTGAATTAGTTTTTGGGACTCAATCTCTCGGAAATGTTCATAAAAATAGTGTGCATGTGTATGTCCATGTGTTTATAAGAGTGAGTGTATGTATGTGAGCCCTAAGTTGGTAGGTTGTTTCGCAGAAGAAAAGTACTTGCCGGAAAAGAAAGTAATGCACGTGAATTTAAACCGTCTTTATTCATAGTTGGCTGACACACCATACATGTTTCAAGAGACGACCTTTATTTTATTCTTTCACGCACCCGTGAAGGTAGAAAAGCAACGCGCACCACTCTGTCGGCGGTGATCGGGCGATGAACGCGCACCGGCGAGGGCGTGAGCACTAGTTATCAACGTTGTTACCCTCGACGGTGCACATGGGCCCGGGGAACCCGATGAACATGTCTTGGCAGATGTGGCGGGAAGGATCCGACGTGGAGGCTGCGCAGTCCTTGCAGGTGGCGGCGCAATGGTCCACCTCGTCCATGCAACGGCAGTACGGCGGGATAGACACTAGTGGAAAACTGCTCTTTTGCACCGGTTCAAAAGGCCCATATGCACCGGATGGCCAACCGGTGCAAACCATCCGGTGCAAAAGGCCCCCCCCCCCTTTTGCACCGGTTCTCTTACGAACCGGTGCTAAAGGGGTCTCCACGTGGCCGGCTGTGGGGCGCTCGGCGGGGAGCTTTGCACCGGTTCGTAATACGAACCGGTGCAAAGGGTTGGGCCGCGGCAGCATTTTAGTGCCCTTCCCTGCCGCGGCAGACTCTGCCGCGGCAGGGAATTGCACTAAAACGCTGCCGCGGCAGAGACTCTGCCCCATTCAAAATACGGTATAATATTAATGCAGACAATTCACATATATATATATAGGAAACCATTGTATTACATATATCGATCAAAGTGACACACGTTCATGCATATATATATATGTCTACATCAACATTGATATTGGCGGTTGTCCACATAGTGTTCTCCATCTGGAGCTATGACTTGGTCAAGTAAGAACCCCGCCAGTTCTTCTTGAATTGCTCGTACATGCTCTGTTGCTAGAAGACCGTTCCGCAACCGTTCGATCTAATAATTTGAAGAAGGTACGATGGTCAGTATATATATATATATGTGTATGTGAATGAAACACAAGGTGATCGATAAAATAAAGCCATGAATGTTGTTTAATTACTTACATCAAGTTGTTCCAAAATGTCCCTCTTATGGTGGGTATTCTGGCGGATGAACTCGCAAACGTAGAACCCGCATAAATTATTCCCGTCCTCCTGCCTCAAGCACTTTACGAGAACAAAGTTCAATCAAAATAATATATATATAATCAAGGATGATAATAATGGTATTGAAACTACAATCAAAGAGATGCGCGGCCTAGCCGGTAGTACTTACCGGTACATGTTTTATTCGAAGTTCTTTATTCTTTAAACCCGGAGACTTGTTGGTGAACCGTTTCCAAGCCTTGAGGAGGATATCAGCCATGTCCCCCCACGCCTCAAGGGGTTTACTCTTCGAGTCCATGACTTCTACTATCCCGGTGTCGGGTTCAATGACTAGCAGGATATAGTGAAACCTGCGGACACACATATATATGCATAACTCATCAATTACACTTAACACATGGAGTAAGCGAAAAGATTTAATGTGTGAAGACAAGTAACACTCACGCGAAGTTGTAAGGAAATAGTATTGCCCTTTTGTATGAGTTTTTCCTTAAGACATATACCAAGTTATTCTCCGTGTCCTTGGGAGAGTTGTCGACAGTATACCCATTCACGGTATATGGGTCAACGAACCCAAGATCATAGATTTGCCCCTTGCGGCATTCGCGAATCTTCATTCTGCATAATACGAGTGAGAGTATGGTTATATGCTAGCAATAATGGACGAGTCGCGGTAGAGACTTAATTACATAAATAATACTTACAGACAGTATGCACTCAGCAGAGATTTGTCGAGGGCGTCTTGGTTGAATAACTGAAATAATTCACAAAATTCGATGTTCATCACGTCAATTCGCCCGTAGTGCTCATCTCTTATTGCCACCATGATCCAGTTCTGGCCGTCCTTACATGCATCCAAGTACCAATTATGTAGTCTTCGCAGCTGTGTTGATAGATTAGGCAACTCCGCAGCTCTGACAAGAGGTTCCCCGTATGTGTAATGGTATGCTAATTGGACATCGTCCGTGGCCATGAATTCGATGCGGCTTAAGTACTCAGGAATACTCATACCGGCCGCATCCGCCTCATCTTTGTATAGTTTTACCATCGTTGGATCAAGGCACGCTAGGACATCGGGATACACTTGGAGCGGGGGGCACGAGTTTTTACGGGCTCCAAGCTGGGGAACTGGTTTCCCATCTACCTTACTTTTTTCCCACCGCTCTTTTGCTAACACATTTGACTTGCGAATAGACCGGTCATAGTTCGATGAAAGACTTGGCTCAGGTTGATGAAGGTTCTTCAGCAGTTTCAACTTCTTTTCCGGAGATATAGCTGGCTCCGGCTCAAGCTGGGGCTTTTTAAGTTTCAACATTTGTTGCTTGTGCTGTTCAGCCTACGATCTTGGCATTTTCCTCAACTCGTATAGTCATAAGGTCTCTTGGGAGGAACCTTAGGCACTCTTGGGAGGGGCTCTTCTTTGCGTCTCGGTGATTTGTTACGACTCAGCCGTGTCGTAGCGGCCCGCCTAATTTTCCTCTTATACTTGGGCGGCGGAGAAGGCTCACGCGGCGGCGGAGATGGCTCACGCGCCGGCGGGGAAGGCTCACGCGGCGGCGGAGATGGCTCACGCGCCGGCGGGGAAGGCTCACGCACTGGAGACGGCTGCATCGGTGGAGAATGCTGGCTCGGTGGAGACCTTGTTGGCGCCTTCCAACCCGGAATCACAATGAATTCCTTTCGCCATAGAATTGTAGTGTTCTTGGCCTCTCCCAGCTCTAGCAAATCCCCTTCACCGGCAGGGTGGTCAAGCCTCAGCGGCCCATACCCATCCATAACTTGATCCACCCCGGCAACAGCGTATCCAGGTGGAACCGGCTTGAAGTGATATCTTTGATCAGGTACCGGCGGTAAGACATAGCCGATCGCCGCCTTGAGCGTTAAGTAGCCCATCGTTTGGAAATGTAGCTCACAAGGTGTCGACTCTGTGATAAAGTCCACGGGGTAGAGATCGAAGGCATCCGCGGATCCACGGGGAGGGAGGAGCCATCTGCGGATCCACATCCGCATCATCACCGGGCAGCTCCGTGGAAGCCACGCTCGCTCTTCCGCTGAGATCCCCGGCCGGTAGCATCGAATGCAACTTCTTCTATCCGCGGATTAGGTTGAGGTTGGGTGATCGTGACTGAGCTCGACATTATCATCCTCACTTGCTCCTCTAGCTTAGCAACGCGTTCTTGAACCACATCCTTTTGCCTCTGACGGCTTCTATCGGGATATTTCTTCGTTTCAGCAGGAAACCCAATACACCACGGCTTGCCACCTGGTATGGTTCGTGTTCGTCCTGGGTGTTCAGGATTCCCAAGGGCGCGTGTGAGCTGGTCCTTCTCTCTTTCGGGACGGAACTTCCCCTCTTCAACTTCCTTTGCAGCATTTCTAAAGGCTTCGATGGGAAGTGGGTTTTCCCGATGTCTTTGTGTATATATGCGGAACCCTTGTGCGTCCAACGTGCCCCCATGCGCGTAAAACCAATCCCTTGACCGCTGGTTCCATTTCCGTACCTCCGGCTGGATCCCGTTCTTAATTAGGTCATTCTCCCATTTCTCCCACTTAGGTCTGCCAGCCTTGTAGCCTCCTCGCCCCATGGTATGGAAGTACATCTTATTAGCAGCATTTTTCTTGTTGGTGTCTGACCTTGTCTTTGCCCTCTCCGATGTCTTGTACTTCACAAATGCCTCCCGAGTGGTCTTTTATCTTCTCATAGGGGCCCTTGAAATCTGGAGTCTTCTTTTTCTTGATAAAGGAGTTGTCCAATTTCTTCTTGTAGTCGTTGAACTGCGTTGCCATCTTCTTAAGAGCCCACTTCTTGACTCTTCGTTGTATGCTATTCAGCTCGGGATCCTCAGGGTCTGCCCTTTTATTATCACTATCAGAGTCAGCTGGCTCCGGAAATGTGAAATTTACCATGAGTTTCCTAAACATCAGATTTTTGGATCTCGTATCGACGTAAGTAACTCCTTTGTCCTCCTTTGCAGGTTTCTTCCATTCTTGAGTGGTGATCGGGATGGTGTCCCTAACAATAACTCCGCATTGACTTACAAACTTTTTTGCGTGATCCTTGGGAGAAATCGGTTCGCCGTCTATAGCGATTTCCGTGATGATGCACCTTTCATGGTCTTCCATCTTTACGGCCGCGCCTCGTTTAGTTCCTGCCGGTAGAGTGTGTTGATTGGGAGGTCTAAAAGAAGAAACAACGTTAATATATGTATATGCACATATCTGTAGGCTTGGTTAATTAATATATATACACCTCGACGTGGTGAGCTTCTCCCTCGCGGTCGTCACCTTCTCCCTCACCGGAGCCGTCTCCACGGTGGTCTTGATCATCTTCCTCATCGAGCCGTCTCCTCGGGTTCGCTCGTCTCCCTCGCCGGATTGGTTTAGGTAAAGAGAGGTGATATCGTCATCATCACGGATAATCTCCTCGACGAGGTATTCTTGTTCTAGGTCTCTTTCCATAGTTTCTGCAAAGACTTAAAAGTTATTCTAATGCTATAAACACAACGAAGCTAGATTATTCTGCAAAGACTTACAAGTTTCTGCAAAGACTTACAAGTAATTAAGAATAATGCTCAATACATGATCAATAATAGTGCTGAAAGCAGATAGTGCAGTTACATGCATACATAGATCGATAATACATCAATCACTACTACAAACACTCAACCGCGCAGACCGGGTCCTAGAGGGCGTCGACCGGGTCCTGAGCCGCGCTGGGTGTGCCCCCAAAGCCACGGAACAACAACGGGAGCATAGCTAACATGAGATCCCTGCATAACGCTCCATCCGCCCCTATACATGTTGTCTAACGCATACATGTAACGGCGAACGTGCTGGTCCTCCGCTTCAATGCGCTGAGCTACCTCCTCCGGCGGGGCCGGCTCCCTCTGAAACGAACGTGGCCCATAAGACCTCCACCAGAGAATATCCGGGTCGACGACGGGACCCGGATTCCGCACCAAGGTGCGCGCCCCGGAAGATAACACCTCCCAGTGCCACCCCGGCGGAGCCCAGTCCCGGACTTCCCCCATCTGCTGCATCTCCTCTAAAACTGTCCTAGCTCCAGGACGCGGAGGCCGCGGCATCGTATGCAAACTAACAAATATAATAATAAAGTACTTATGAATATGAATGAAACTAACTAAATTTTGTCTAACACATACTAATAAAGTACTTACTACTTTTTTCTAACACATACTAATAAAGTACTTACTACTTTTTTCTAACACATACTAATAAAGTACTTACTACTTTTTTCTAACTAAATAACTAAATTTTCTAACTAAATAACCTAACTAAAATCTCGAACTAAATTTTCTACTAGTGAGATCTGGTGCACAGTGCGAAGTCGCAGCAGTCCCACGGCCTCGCCAGCGCCGCTGCTGCAAGACCTCAAAGAGTAGACAGCTGTGATGTTCACGCGCTAGCAAACGGGGCAAGGAACGAAGATTGACGGTATGCTCCAGATGCATCACGTACCTTGGGTGAGGCGAATGGTGGTGGTGGCGGCGGCCGCGGAGGGTCGGCCGACGACGAGGAGGGCTCCTTCGAGCGAAAGCATCAGTAGAATGCAAGCGCTGAGGCACCTCTTCATATTCATGGCTGAAATTTTGCTGTGAATCTGAAGCTGGATAGGTAGCACGTATAAATAGCCGGCCATTGAGACCGGTCGATAAGAAACACATCACCATCCATTGCTAGCTGTCTGTATATACGTGGAGCTAGATCGAGTGTAACCATCCATGCAGCTTGGCAATGAATCCTGCATTGTGTGAGGCCTATCCGATCCACCCAACTTGTACTATTAGGGAAGTAAATGCAATCAAATCTTTCTGGACCGTTCAAAGATTGTCTGGGGACAAAATATGGATGTGTATTTTTGGCACATGGGTGTTATGCATCCCATAAACTTTAAAATTCGTAATAATTTTAAAATTTGAAAAAAATTCTAAACCCTCCTGGAAATAAAGGTGATTAATTATTGTACTCGCTAAAATACTTGGGCTTCAATGATTCCCGTGCTATCATGGGCAAAAATGACAAATTTATGACTAATATAGCTTGAAATTTTTCAATTTAGGATTTTTACCTAGGATTCAATGATAGTAATTCCCTCGCGATTTTTTTATATACATGTACAATACTTTATCATCTTGGTTCCCAAAAGAATTCAGATTTTTAAAATCTTTTTTGGAATTACTACAAAAAGAATGGATGTATGGGCTGCTTGGCACCCATCAGCATGGATATATTTTCCGGCAAAATATGTCCTCCTCCAGAAAATCTTTTATAGTTGGGGGCAAAATATGCCCTATCCGATCCACCTAGATAGATACGACTAGACCGGACGTGGATTTTTGTCTCCTAGGTACACGTGTCCTGTTAAGAAAATACGTCAAGAAGTACTAAAATATATGTCGTAAATTATATGGGTAGGGAATATATGCAGGTATGTGTATGTCAAATTTGAACCTAAAATATTGAATTATGTAGCCTACATAAAAATGAAAAATTATACTGTTCACAAGATAGTAGGAGTCATGTATATGTCATTCACAATATAACAAAGTTCCGCTTCTTTTTTTTTTGTGTAGGACACATAGTCGAATTTTTTCTTGAAAAGTTGCACGAGTAAATATCATGATTACATATGGGTTCATCGATTATGTCAATTTTTTCTTATACCTTTAGAAAGAGTTATTTGATTTTTTTATGTATCAGGCACACGGGCATCCAGGTGCTACATCGTAATAAACCGACTAAACCACCCTACAATCCGCTCCTCTAAAATCTCAACATAAAACTTGTTAAACATGTCAAATGCCAGACAAGAAGAAAAAAGACAAAACCAAATTGTATGAAGACTAACCATTTGTAGCGATTACCTTTTCTTTGACAATGAAGAGATACCTCTACTTAGGGTTGAAAATGAAAGGGAAACTTTCCATACGTTTTCGAAGAAAAAGTAAATGGAGAGCAAAAAAGGAAAAAAGAAATAGCATTTTACGGAAAACGAAAGGAAACGGAAGAATCATAAAAGGAAACGGAAATGAAAACCCGATCGAAACGAAAACGGCAAAGGAAATTCCGGATAAACAAATATGAAAAGTTTCCGCAAATGTAACCTAGAGAGGCCCATGTTCTTGGTAGGCCTACATTTACACATGAAACTAGGCCTGCAGGCCACCTAGTAATTATAGACAACCGCCTACAGTCCCGATGACTCATCTATGTTTGGGACGATTCCACAAGACCTAGTCCCAACTCCCAAGCGATCGCAGCGATCACAGCTTCTTCCTACAAGACGAGCGATCAAGCGGCCAAGCGACTACCCATGAATAGTCTTAGTGTCGACACAAAAATATTTATGTGAACTTGCGTTTATCTAAGTGTTAAACTATGTCTGTTACGTAGTACTTTATGTTGAATTGCCGCTTGTTGAAGTTGAGTGATATTCCTTGTCTTATTGTTTACTTCGTTATACGTGCCTTTTCGGTATACAGATCAAGGTAATATGCCGTCATTTTATTGTGACAAATATTCATTTTCTTAACGTATCCGCCCGTATCCGCTCCATATTCATCTCCGGTGATTTTCGTTTCTATATTCGTTTCCGGAGTTTCCGATTTTATTTTCGATTCCATCAAGATAGACGGAAACAAAAACGAACTCCAAACGAATCCTCTTGAAACAATTGACCGTGAAATAGAAATTGACCGACCTTTAGCGAACCTTTCTAGTACTCTGTTTTGGGCGTTAACGCGACCTCCACGCAAACAGGGGTATCGGACACACATGCTCCAGTGACGCGATCAAAACGAACCGATTCATGCGGCATTATGTTTTCAAGGTCTGGGCACCTTTTAAAGCCGACGTACGGGAGCCTTAGGGAAGACCATCTCATTGTAACTCAGCACTTGTTGCTATCAAAGTGATATGTAGCATGAAGTAGAATCTCGGCCGGCTGTTGTGAGGTCCGAACCTAGATAACTCGTGTCACACCGTCTCGGACGCTCCACGCCTTACGCTCCTCTCGTCCACCACGGGGCCTACAGCGTCTGAAGCATGCATGGACCTAGGCGGGATTCGTCTTCGCAGGCATCGGCAACACCGTCGCCGTCACTTGAGTCCTCTACGCTGGAAGCTTCCCCATCGCCCCCAACGACGAGTGATGGGTCCTATCTAAGGAGAGCCCGATTCGCTCCGTCATCGTTCAGATACGCGGCGTCCACATCTTCACCAGCAAAACAATGGCGGGAGATCTAGCCTGACGGAAACCACCATGGTGACATGACCCGCATGGACCGCCTTCTGGCTGGACAAAGGAACTTTGTTATGAGTTTTACAGTTTAGATCTACTCAATACAATGCCCATCCAAAATGCCCTCGGGTCAGAGATAACGGTAGAAGATCACTGCATATCCGTCTTGGCTTTCCAACATTTGAGATACTGAGGAATCATCTCGCTGCACACATCGGTTCTATTTTAGGATCTGGCTCAACTGAGGCAGGACACGAACCTATTCTAGGGGCACTAGACCCACAGTCAGGAGACTCAAATAGCGAACATGTTGACGATAAGTAGTATCAAGCCGCCATGAGGGAGATCGAGGCTGAGATCGCTTTTGGAGATTTTGCAAACCGGCTTGCCTCCCGCCACGCAGGCATTATGGCTAATGTGGAAAAAGGCGGAGGGCAAGAAAATCCCGAAAGAGGCCTAAACTATTTCTTCCTACTCAAACCGCGTTCATGCAAGATAGATACATACTCGATGGAGTAGTCACCTCACATGAAACGGTTCATGAGTTACATCATAAGAAGATGAATGGCGTTATCCTAAAAATTGACTTCGAAAAGGCCTATGATAAAGTGAAGTGGTCTTCACCGGACTCTAAGGACATCTCCAGCGGCGCGACGCAAACGGACGTTGAGCGACCGTTTGTGTCCGGCGTGACCGAAAATGCGTCTGGCACCACCTCCAGCGGGGCGACGCAAAGTGACCGGGCCGTCCGCGGAGACGCAAACCTGGCCCAAATATGCGCCTGGGATGCGTCTCTGGCGGACGCTCGGCGGTAGCGAAAAGTGTCCTCTCGCGTCAAGCGGACGTTTCGTCGGGCCCGTCTGGCAGCGACCCTGCGTCGATGCGTCTTCTCCTCCAGTATCGCGGCAGCGAGGCGTCGCTTCGGCAGTCTGCGGCCGCGTAAATGGCGATGGCTCGCGTGGCGCGCGGCCGTCGCCTACCTCTGCGCACGTAGTAATGGAGATGCCACGCATGGCGCGGCCGTCGCCCTGCCTCCGACCTATATATACAGGGGCGCGAGCATCTCATGTCCTCCCCACTAAACCCTAGCCGCCGCTGCCGTAGCGCCGCATCCTCTCAGCCTCCAGCAGATCCACCATGAGCAGCGCCGGACGCGGTCAGGGTGCCGCGCCTCCACCTCCACCTTCACCTCCCACTCCACCTCCTCCGGCGTCGAGCTCCTCCGAGGAGTTCGACTCTGAAGACAGCACGGGCGACCTCCTCGACCCGGTCAGGGACGCCAAGGCCCGGCCTGGCTGAAGCGGAGAAGGAAGCACAGGAGGAGCTGGCGGGCCACGTGGCGTTGGACGCCGAGCTGGAACAGCGCAGGCTGGCGGCCGCCGCTGCAGTAGAGGACTCCGACTCAGAGATATCTTGGTCCTCCGATGACCCTGATGCGCCTACGCCGGAGGAGAAGGCGGCGGAGAAGAGGGCCATCGTCGAGTCTTTCGAGACGCTCAAGAACGACGCCACCACCGCGAGGCTGGAGCAGGCACTGAGCCAGGACGCGGCGGCGCACCGAGCCATAGCGGCCGCACGGGAGGCGGCGGAGAAGCAGGTGACGGAGCGACGCAACGACGGTGCCGGCACGGCAGGAAGCAAGTAGTCTATGCCTATAGATCTACTTTTTATAGTTTTTATGCATTTTTATGTACTACTTTGAAAGTTTTTAACTATGTTGCAATTCAAAAAATGGGTCGCCCCGGTGGGAGTACACCTAGACGTAAACGGACGCGCGGACAAAAAATGTCCGCGGGGCGACGCAAACGGACGCTCGTGACCACTTTTGGGCGTCCGAAATGCGTCGCGCCGCTGGAGATGCCCTAAGGATGAAAGGTTTTTCTGAGGAGTGGCGTCAGCTAATTTATAACTTTGCCTTCGGTGGAAGTGTTGCCATTACGGATTATATTTTTTTTTTGAAAATTAAAATTAATAATTGCATCCTGCATAAAGATTACTATTACTTTTACCCAATTTTTAGATTTTCAAATTTTTAGGTTTTAGGTTTGGCAAAAAAAATATTTAAAAAATTAAAAACAATACAAATTAAAAAGTTAATATGTATTTATTTATTGAAGATTATTATTACATCATTACTTTTGTTTATTACAAGAATTATTTGAAATTCAAACAATAAAGAAATGTGACATCGATCAACATGTTAATAAGATTGATATGATACTAGTATCACATACACTCAGGCGAAGCACTTGGATGCGGGATGGGATGGAACTCGGAAGTTAAGCGTGCTAGTGCTAGAGTAGTGGGAGGATGGGTGACCGAACGGGAAGTTTGACCAAGAGTAAGTAATTTGACTAGTAGTTAGAGATAGAGACTAAACTATGCAATTAACTGAAATAATAGAAATTCTGAAAAAATTGAAAAAAGGGAGTGGAAAAAAATTAAAAAAAGTAAAATTAGAAAAATTTACGTGGAGACATTTTTGCCCCGACGCATGGAACCCACGTGGATGGACTTTTAGTCCCGGTTCGTAAGCAACCGGGACTACGGGGGGGGGTCTTTAGTCTCGATCCTTTAGTCCCGGTTGCACAACCGGGACTAAAGCCCGTTATGAACCGGGACTAAAGCCCCTTTTTTTTACTAATGGATGACTGGCGCCGGCGAAAAAGAAGCTCAGCGCCCGGTGTCGGCCATCAACACCACCCGTCGCCGGTGAAGAAGGTCAGCACACGAATTTCTTCCCCCCATTTGCTTGGTCATCAGCGCATCAAGGATTCCATCAGCTTCATCCGTGCTGCAGCCAAGGGCCCACCTGGCAGTGACCAATGACGCTTGGCTCGCAAGCCAGCCCAAGTTTTGGTAAAGCTCGAGCCAAGCTTACTTTTCCAGCTCGTGGGAGAAACGAGCCAGCCCGAGCCGAGCCGTTTTTCAGCTAGCTAAAGAGTGGCTCGCACCGAGCTCAGCCCGAGCTGGCTCGTGTCCAGCCTTGAGTCAAGATTCAGATCCGCTAAATCAGTTTATTGGACCTAATCTCTGGGAGGTGCTGATGGGGGTGGTGTGTGCATATCCATAAGAGTAAATGTATGTATGTATGTGAGCGGGTGTTTCGCTAAGGAACAGTACTTGCCGGAAAAGAAAGTAATGCACATAAATACGAACTGTCTTTATTCATAGTTGGTTGACACACCATACATGTTTCAAGAGACGACCTTTATTTTATTCTTTCACGCACCCGTGAAGGTAGAAAAGCAACGCGCACCACTCTGTCGGCGGTGATCGGGCGATGAACGCGCGCCGGCGAGGGCGTGAGCACTAGTTATCAACGTTGTTACCCTCGACGGTGCACATGGGCCCGGGGAACCCGATGAACATGTCTTGGCAGATGTGGCGGGAAGGATCCGACGTGGAGGCTGCGCAGTCCTTGCAGGTGGCGGCGCAATGGTCCACCTCGTCCATGCAACGGCAGTACGGCGGGATAGATCTGGTGCACAGTGCGAAGTCGCAGCAGTCCCACGGCCTCGCCAGCGCCGCTGCTGCAAGACCTCAAAGAGTAGACAGCTGTGATGTTCACGCGCTAGCAAACGGGGCAAGGAACGAAGATTGACGGTATGCTCCAGATGCATCGCGTACCTTGGGTGAGGCGAATGGTGGTGGTGGCGGCGGCCGCGGAGGGTCGGCCGACGACGAGGAGGGCTCCTTCGAGCGAAAGCATCAGTAGAATGCAAGCGCTGAGGCACCTCTTCATATTCATGGCTGAAATTTTGCTGTGAATCTGAAGCTGGATAGGTAGCACGTATAAATAGCCGGCCATTGAGACCGGTCGATAAGAAACACGTCACCATCCCTTGCTAGCTGTCTGTATATACGTGGAGCTAGATCGAGTGTAACCATCCATGCAGCTTGGCAATGAATCCTGCATTATGTGAGGCCTATCCGATCCACCCAACTTGTACTATTAGGGAAGGAAATGCAATCAAATCTTTCTGGACCGTTCAAAGATTGTCTGGGGACAAAATATGGATGTGTATTTTTGGCACATGGGTGCTATGCATCCCATAAACTTTAAAATTCGTAATAATTTTAAAATTTGAAAAAAATTCTAAACCCTCCTGGAAATAAAGGTGATTAAGTATTGTACTTGCTAAAATACTTGGGCTTCAATGATTCCCGTGCTATCATGGGCAAAAATGACAAATTTATGACTAATATAGCTTGAAAATTTTCAATTTTGGATTTTTACCTAGGATTCAATGATAGTAATTCCCTCGTGATATTTTTATATACATGTACAATACTTTATCATCTTGGTTCCCAAAAGAATTCAGATTTTTAAAATCTTTTTTGGAATTACTACAAAAAGAATGGATGTATGGGCTGCTTGGCACCCATCAGCATGGATATATTTTCCGGCAAAATATGTCCTCCTCCAGAAAATCTTTTATAGTTGGGGGCAAAATATGCCCTATCCGATCCACCTAGATAGATACGACTAGACCGGACGTGGATTTTTGTCTCCTAGGTACGCGTGTCCTGTTAAGAAAATACGTCAAGAAGTACTAAAATATATGTCTTAAATTATATGGGTAGGGAATATATGCAGGTATGTGTATGTCAAATTTGAACCTAAAATATCGAATTATGTAGCCTACATAAAAATGAAAAATTATACTGTTCACAAGATAGTAGGAGTCATGTATATGCCATTCACAATATAACAAAGTTCCGCTTCTTCTTTTTTTGTGTAGGACACATAGTCGAATTTTTTCTTGAAAAGTTGCACAAGTAAATATCATGATTACATATGGGTGCATCGATTATGTCAATTTTTTCTTATACCTTTAGAAAGAGTTATTTGATTTTTTTATGTATCAGGCACACGGGCACCCAGGTGCTACATCGTAATAAACCGACTAAACCACCCTACAATCCGCTCCTCTAAAATCTCAACATAAAACTTGTTAAACATGTCAAATGCCAGACAAGAAGAAAAAAGACAAAACCAAATTGTATGAAGACTAACCATTTGTAGCGATTACCTTTTCTTTGACAATGAAGTGATTACCTCTCTGCTCTCACATAAAACTCCAAACGAATCCTCTTGAAACAATTGACAGTGAAAAATAGAAATGGACCGAGCTTTAGCGAACCTTTCTAGTACTCCGTATCTGTTTTGGGCGTTAACGCGACCTCCAGGCAACCAGGGGTATCGGACACACACGCGCGATCAAAACGAACCGATTCATGCGGCATCATGTTTTCAAGGTCTGGGCACCTTTTAAAGCCGACGTATGGGAGCCTTAGGGAAGACCACCTCATTGTAATTCAGCACTTGTTGTTATCATAGTGATATGTAGCATGAAGTAGAATCTCGGGCCGCCGTTGTGAGGTCCGAACCTAGATAACTCGTGTCACACAGTCTCGGACGCTCCATGCCTTACGCTCCTCTCATGCACCACGGGGCCTACGGCGTCTGAAGCATGCATGGACCCAGGCGGGATTCGTCTTCGCAGGCATCAGCGACACCGTCGCCGTCACTTGAGTCCTCTACGCTGGAAGCTTCCCCATCGCCCCCAACGACGAGTGATGGGTCCTATCTAAGGAGAGCCCGATTCGCTCCGTCATCGTTCAGATACGCGGTGTCCACATCTTCACCAGCAACAATGGCGGGGGATCTAGCCCGACGGAAACCACCATGGTGACATGACCCATATGGACCGCCTTCGGGCTGGACAAAGGAACTTTGTTATGAGTTTTACAGTTTAGATCTACTCAATACAATGTCCATCCAAAATGCCCTCGGGTCAGAGATAACGGTGGAAGACCACTGCATATCCGCCTTGGATTTCCAACATTTGAGATGAGGAATCATCTCCCTGCACACATCGGTTCTAGTTTAGGATCTGGCTCAACTGAGGCAGGATACGAACCTATTCTAGGGGCACTAGACCCACAGTTAGGAAATTCAAATAGCGAACATGTTGACGAGAAGTAGTATCAAGCCGCCATGAGGGAGATTGAGGATGCGATCGCTTTTGGAGAGTTTGCAAACCGGCTTGCTTCCCGCCACGCAGGCATTATGGGTAATGTGGAAAAAGGTGGAGGGCAAGAAAATCCCGAAAGAGGCCTAAACTATTTCTTCCTACTCAAACCGCGTTCATGCAAGGTAGATACATACTCGATGGAGTAGTCACCTTACATGAAACGGTTCATGAGTTACATCATAAGAAGATGAATGGCGTTATCCTAAAAATCGACTTCTGATACGTCTCCAACGTATCTATAATTTCTGATGTTCCATGCTTGTTTTATGACAATACCTACATGTTTTGCTCACACTTTATAATGTTTTTATGCGTTTTCCGGAACTAACCTATTAACAAGATGGCTGCCGAAGTGCCAGTTCCTGTTTTCTGCTATTTTTGGTTCCAGAAAGGCTGTTCGGGCAATATTCTCGGAATTCGACGAAACAAAGACCCAGTATCTTATTTTTCCCGGAAGACCCCAGAACACCGAAGGGGAGTCGGGGGCAGGCCAGGGGGCCACCACACCATAAGGCGGCGCGGGCCCAGGCCTGGCCGCGCCAGCCTATGGTGAGGAGGCCCCAGACGCCCTCCCGCGCCGCCTCTTCGCCTATAAGACCCCTTTCGACCTAAAAACGCGATACCAATTGACGAAACTCCAGAAAGACTCCAGGGTCGCCGTCGCCATCGCGAAACTCCATTTCGGGGGACAGAATCTCTGTTCCGGCACGCCGCCGGGACGGGGAAGTGCCCCCGGAAGCCATCTCCATCGACGCCACCGCCTCCATCATGCTCCGTGAGTAGTTCCCCGATGGACTACGGGTTCTAGCTGTAGCTAGTTGGTATTCTCTCCCCCATGTACTTCAATACAATGATCTCATGAGCTGCCTTACATGATTGAGATTCATCTGATGTAATCGGTGTTGTGTTTGTTGGGATCCGATGGATTGTTACATTATGATTAGTCTATCTATAAAGTTTGTGAAGTTATTGTTGTTGCAATCTTGTTGTGTTTAATGCTTGTCACTAGGGCCCGAGTGGCATGATCTTAGATTTAAGCTCTATACTTATTGCTTAGATTGTATCTACAAGTTGTTTGCTGATGGCGTGTATTTCACACGTTCGTTGGGCAACCCCAAGAGGAAGGTATGATGCGCACAGCAGCAAGTTTTCCCTCAGAAAGAAACCAAGGTTTATCGAACCAGGAGGAGCCAAGAAGCACGTTGAAGGTTGATGGCGGCGGGATGTAGTGCGGCGCAACACCGGGGATTCCGGCGCCAACGTGGAACCCGCACAACACAACCAAAGTACTTTGCCCCAACGAAACAAGTGAGGTTGTCAATCTCACCGGCTTGCTGTAGCAAAGGATTAACCGTATTGTGTGGAAGATGATTGTTTGCAGAGAAAACAGTAAAAACAAGTATTGCAGCATATTTGTATTTCAGTATTAAAGAATGGACCGGGGTCCACAGTTCACTAGAGGTGTCTCTCCCATAAGATAAAAGCATGTTGGGCGAACAAATTACAGTCGGGCAATTGACAAATAGAGAGGGCATAACAATGCACATACATGACATGATAAGTATAGTGAGATTTAATTGGGCATTACGACAAAGTACATAGACCGCCATCCAACTGCATCTATGCCTAAAAAGTCCACCTTCAGAGTTATCGTCCGAACCCCTCCAGCATTAAGTTGCAAAGCAACAGCACAATTGCATTAAGTATGGTGCGTAATGTAATCAACAACTACATCCTCGGACATAGCGCCAATGTTTTATCCCTAGTGGCAACAAGCACAACACAACCTTAGAACTTTCCGTCACCGTCCCAGTGTCAATGCAGGCATGAACCCACTATCGAGCATAAATACTCCCTCTTGGAGTTAAAAGCAAAAACTTGGCCGGAGCCTCTACTAGTAACGGAGAGCATGCAAGATCATAAACAACACATATGTAATAACTTGATAATTAACATGACATGGTATTCTCTATCCATCGGATCCCGACAAACACAACATAGAGTATTACAGATAGATGATCTTGATCATGTTAGGCAGCTCACAAGATCCAACAATGAAGCACAATGAAGAGAAGACAACCATCTAGCTACTGCTATGGACCCATAGTCCAGGGGGTGAACTACTCACTCATCACTCCGGAGGCGACCATGGCGGTGTAGAGTCCTCCGGGAGATGAATCCCCTCTCCGGCAGGGTGCCGGAGGAGATCTCCGTAATCCCCCGAGATGGGATCGGCGGCGACGGCGTCTCGAGTAAGGTTTTCCGTATCGTGGTTTTTCGCATCGGGGTTTCGCGACGGAGGCTTTAAGTAGGCGGAAGGGCAGAGTCGGGGCCCGACGAGGGGCCCACACCACGCAGGCGGCGCGGGCCCCCTTGGCCGCGCCGCCATGTGGTGTCGCCACCTCGTGGCCCCACTTCGTATGCTCTTCGGTCTTCCGGAAGGTTCGTGGCAAAATAGGCCCCCGGGTCTTCGTTTCGTCCAATTCCGAGAATATTTCGTTACTAGGATTTCTGAAACCAAAAACAACGGAAAACGTGAACCGGCACTTCGGCATCTTGTTAATAGGTTAGTTCCGTGAAAATGCACAAATATGACATAAAGTGTGCATAAAACATGTAGGTATCATCAATAATATGGCATAGAACATAAGAAATTTTCGATACGTCGGAGACGTATCAAGCATCCCCAAGCTTAGTTCCGGTCGTCCCGGCGAGGTAAAACGATAACAAAGATAATTTCTGAAGTGATATGCCATCATAACCTTGATCATACTATTTGTAAACATATGTAGTGGATGCAGCGATCAAAACAATGGTAATGACATGAGTAAACAAGTGAATCATAAAGCAAAGACTTTTCATGAATAGTACTTCAAGACAAGTATTAATAAGTCTTGCATAAGAGTTAACTCATAAAGCAATAAATCAAAGTAAAGGCATTGAAGCAACACAAAGGAAGATTAAGTTTCAGCGGTTGCTTTCAACTTGTAACATGTATATCTCATGGATAATTGTCAACATAGAGTAATATAACAAGTACAATATGCAAGTATGTAGGAATCAATGCACAGTTCACACAAGTGTTTGCTTCTTGAGGTGGAGAGAGATAGGTGAACCGACTCAACATAAAAGTAAAAAGAATGGTCCTTCAAAGAGGAAAGCATCGATTGCTATATTTGTGCTAGAGCTTTTATTTTGAAAACATGAAACAATTTTGTCAACGGTAGTAATAAAGCATATGAGTTATGAAAATTATATCTTACAAGTTGCAAGCCTCATGCATAGTATACTAATAGTGTCCGCACCTTGTCCTAATTAGCTTGGACTACCGGATCTTTGCAATGCACATGTTTTAACCAAGTGTCACAATGGGGTACCTCCATGCCGCTCGTACAAAGGTCTAAGGAGAAAGCTCGCATTTTGGATTTCTCGCTTTTGATTATTCTCAACTTAGACATCCATACCGGGACAACATGGACAACAGATAATGGACTCCTCTTTAATGCATAAGCATGTGACAACAATTATTAATTCTCATATGAGATTGAGGATATATGTCCAAAACTGAAACTTCCACCATGAATCATGGTTTTAGTTAGCGGCCCAATGTTCTTCTCTAACAATATGCATGCTCCAACCATAAAGGTGGTAGATCTCTCTTACTTCAGACAAGACGGACATGCATAGCAACTCACATGATATTCAACAAGGAATAGTTGATGGCGTCCCCGAAGCATGGTTATCGCACAACAAGCAACTTAATAAGAGATAAAGTGCATAAGTACATATTCAATACCACAATAGTTTTTAAGCTATTTGTCCCATGAGCTATATATTGCAAAGGTGAATGATGGAATTTTAAAGGTAGCACTCAAGCAATTTACTTTGGAATGGCGGAGAAATACCATGTAGTAGGTAGGTATGGTGGACACAAATGGCATAGTGGTTGGCTCAAGTATTTGGGATGCATGAGAAGTATTCCCTCTCGATACAAGGTTTAGGCTAGCAAGGTTATTTGAAACAAACACAAGGATGAACGGTACAGCAAAACTCACATAAAAGACATATGGTAAACATTATAAGACTCCATACCGTCTTCCTTGTTGTTCAAAACTCAATACTAGATGTTATCTAGACTCTAGAGAAACCAAATATGCAAACCAAATTAGCAAGCTCTAAGTATTTCTTCATTAATGGGTGAAAAGTATATGATGCAAGAGCTTAAACATGAGCACAACAATTGCCAAGTATCAAATTATCCAAGACATTTTTAGAGTTACTACATGTAGCATTTTCCAATTCCAACCATATAACAAATTAACGAAGAAGAAACTTCGCCATGAATACTATGAGTAGAGCCTAAGGACATATTTGTCCATATGCTACAGCGGAGCGTGTCTCTCTCCCATAAAGTGAATGCTAGGATCCATTTTATTCAAACAAAACAAAAACAAAAACAAACCGACGCTCCAAGCAAAGTACATAAGATGTGACTGAATAAAAATATAGTTTCAGGGGAGGAACCTGATAATGTTGTCGATGAAGAAGGGGATGCCTTGGGCATCCCCAAGCTTAGACGCTTGAGTCTTCTTATAATATGCAGGGGTGAACCACCGGGCATCCCCAAGCTTAGAGCTTTCACTCTCCTTGATCATATTGCATCATACTCCTCTCTTGATCCTTGAAAACTTCCTCCACACCAAACTCGAAACAACTCATTAGAGGGTTAGTGCATAATAAAAATTCACATGTTCAGAGGTGACACAATCATTCTTAACACTTCTGGATATTGCATAAAGCTACCGGACATTAATGGATCAAAGAAATTCATCCAACATAGCAAAAGAGGCAATGCGAAATAAAAGACAGTAATCTGTCAAAACAGAACAGTCCGTAAAGATGGATTTTATTAGGCCACCAGACTTGCTCAAACGAAAATGCTCAAATTGAATGAAAGTTGCGTACATATCTGAGGATCATGCTCGTAAATTGGCTTAATTTTCTGAGCTACCTACAGGGAGATAGACCCAGATTTGTGACAGCAAAGAAATCTGGAACTGCGCAGGAATCCAAATCTAGTACTTACTTTTCTATCAAAGACTTTACTTGGCACAACAAAACATAAAACTAAGATAAGGAGAGGTTGCTACAGTAGTAAACAACTTCCAAGACACAAATATAAAACAAAAATACTGTAGTAAAAACATGGGTTGTCTCCCATAAGCGCTTTTCTTTAACGCCTTTCAGCCTAGGCGCAGTAAAGTGTATCTCAAGTATTATCGAAGGGTGGTGCACCTACAGCGGGGTTTGGAGTTTTCTCAACCATGCATAGTATATTAGATACATAAGTTTCAGCGTCTCCCTTTTCATTAGTCTTGGGCTTGCTACTCTCATCAAACAAATTTTCATGAACAAGCCAAGCATAGTTATTTTCTAGTGCATCATTCATAGCTAGGAGTTTACATGGTATTGGTGCTTTGATCTCCCCACCATTATTAGCATTATTAGTGTACCTTATTCTATCCATGTCCATTTTTTCAAGGAGACCAACAAAATTAGTATGAGAACCAAGCATATTAAATTTAGCAAAGACCTTTCTAGCTTCTCTTGCTAGACCACCAAATTCTCTAAGAAGGGTTTCTAAAACAAAATCTTTCTTTTCCCCTTCTTCCATATCACCGAGTGTAAGAAACATGTGTTGGATTATAGGATTGAGATTAACAAATTTAGTTTCCAACATGCGAACTAAAGCAGCAGCAGCAATTTCATAAGTAGGAGCAAGTTCTACCAAGTGTCTATCTTCAAAATCTTCAACGGTGCTAACATGGGTGAAAAATTCTTCTATATTGTTCCTCCCAATTATAGACCCTTGTCCTACCGGTATGTTCTTTGTGGTAAAATTAAAAGGAAACATGATGAATCAAGTAAAGTAAATGCAAGTATACTAATTTTTTGTGTGTTTTTGATATAGCAAACAAGACAGTAAATAAAGTAAAACTAGCAACTAATTTTTTTGTGTTTTGATATAATGCAGCAAACAAAGTAGTAAATAAAATAAAGCAAGACAAAAACAAAGTAAAGAGATTGAGAAGTGGAGACTTCCCTTGCAGCAGTGTCTTGATCTCCCCAGCAACGGCGCCAGAAAAGAGCTTGATGGCGTGTATTTCACACGTTCGTTGGGCAACCCCAAGAGGAAGGTATGATGCGCACAGCGAGCAAGTTTTCCCTCGTAAAGAAACCAAGGTTTATCGAACCAGGAGGAGCCAAGAAGCACGTTGAAGGTTGATGGCGGCGGGATGTAGTGCGGCGCAACACCGGGGATTCCGGCGCCAACGTGGAACCCGCACAACACAACCAAAGTACTTTGCCCCAACGAAACAAAGTGAGGTTGTCAATCTCACCGGCTTGCTGTAACAAAGGATTAACCGTATTGTGTGGAAGATGATTGTCTCTGCAGAGAAAACAAGTAAAAACAAGTATTGCAGCAGATTTGTATTTCAAGTATTAAAGAATGGACCGGGGTCCACAGCTCACTAGAGGTGTCTCTCCCATAAGATAAAAGCATGTTGGGTGAACAAATTACAGCTCGGGCAATTGACAAATAGAGAGGGCATAACAATGCACATACATGACATGATAAGTATAGTGAGATTTAATTGGGCATTACGACAAAGTACATAGACCGCCATCCAACCGCATCTATGCCTAAAAAGTCCACCTTCAGGTTATCGTTCGAACCCCTCCAGCATTAAGTTGCAAAGCAACAGTACAATTGCATTAAGTATGGTGCGTAATGTAATCAACAACTACATCCTCGGACATAGCGCCAATGTTTTATCCCTAGTGGCAACAAAGACAACACAACCTTAGAACTTTCTCGTCACTGTCCTGTGTGTCAATGCAGGCATGAACCCACTATCGAGCATAAATACTCCCTCTTGGAGTTAAAAGCAAAAACTTGGCCAGAGCCTCTACTAGTAACGGAGAGCATGCAAGATCATAAACAACACATATGTAATAACTTGATAATTAACATGACATGGTATTCTATATACATCGGATCCCGACAAACACAACATAGAGTATTACAGATAGATGATCTTGATCATGTTAGGCAGCTCACAAGATCCAACAATGAAGCACAATGAGGAGAAGACAACCATCTAGCTACCGCTATGGACCCATAGTCCAGGGTGAACTACTCACTCATCACTCCGAGGCGACCATGGCGGTGTAGAGTCCTCCGGAGATGAATCCCCTCTCCGGCAGGGTGCCGGAGGAGATCTCCGTAATCCCCCGAGATGGGATCGGCGGCGGCGGCGTCTCGATAAGGTTTTCCGTATCGTGGTTTTTCGCATCGTGGGTTTCGCGACGGAGGCTTTAAGTAGGCGGAAGGGCAGAGTCGGGGCTCGACGAGGGGCCCACACCACAGGGCGGCGCGGCCCCCCTTGGCCGCGCCGCCATGTGGTGTCGCCACCTCGTGGCCCCACTTCGTATGCTCTTCGGTCTTCTCGGAAGGTTCGTGGCAAAATAGGCCCCCGGGTCTTCGTTTCGCCCAATTCCGAGAATATTTCGTTACTAGGATTTCGAAACCAAAAACAGCAGAAAACGGAACTGGCACTTCGGCATCTTGTTAATAGGTTAGTTCCAGAAAATGCACAAATATGACATAAAGTGTGCATAAAACATGTAGGTATCATCAATAATATGGCATAGAACATAAGAAATTTTCGATACGTCGGAGACGTATCATTTTCACATGTCTATGTCCGGAACCCGAGGCCCCAGAGTGACAGCAACTGGGATAACTGGAGGGGAAGGCTTAGATATGAGGATCACATGTTTTCACGGAGTGTTAATGCTTTGCTCCGGTGCTCTATTAAAAGGAGTACCTTAATTTCCAAGTAGTTTCCCTAGAGGCCCTGGCCGCCACCGGCTGGTAGGACAAAAGATGTTATACAAGTTTCTCATTGCGAGCACGTATGACTATATATGGAAAACATGCCTACATGATTAATAATCTTGATGTTCTGTCTTAATGCTATTTCAATCCTATCAATTGCCCAAATGGAATTTGTTCACCCAACACTTGTTATTGGAGAGTTACCACTAGTGTAGATAGCTGGGAACCCCAGTCCATCTCACATCATCATATACTCGTTTCTATATGACATTGGAAGTAGTATCAACTATTTTCTGGTGTCATTGCTCTCATATTACTGCTACTGCTGCTGTGTTACTGTTACTACTGCTCTCATATTACTGCTGCTTTCACATCACCCCTGTTACTAGTGCTTTTCCAGGTGCAGCTGAATTGACAACTCAGTTGTTAAGGCTTATAAGTATTCTTTACCCCCTTGTGTCGAATCAATAAATTTTGATTTTACTTCCCTCGAAGACTGTTGCGATCCCCTATACTTGTGGGTTATCATGACTATTTTCTGGCGCTGTTGCCGGGGAGGCATAGCTCTACTCATAAGTTCACCTGGGGAGTACACTCCACCTCTCTCTCTATTTTATTTTATTTTGTTTTGCTAAGTTTACTTTTGTCTAGTTTATTCGTGCTTAGTTTATTTCTGTCTAGTATTATTTTGCTTAGTTTACTTTTGTCTAGTTTGTTTTTGTTTTGTTTTACTTTTCTCATACACCCAAAAATCCATAAAAATTTGAAAAACCGAAAAATTAAAAACTGTTTTTATGGAAGAACCCACAACCTATTTGGAGCTTATAGAATTATATAATAATTATAGTGAATCAAGAATGGGAAAAGTTATGAGTGCTGTGATAGAAAAACTGAATACAATTGCTAAAATCTTGCTTAAACGCCATGATATAAAATGTTGCTCTCAACAGGATACTAAACATCTTAAATTTCAATG
>NC_061513.1:283793209-283809268 GCF_022539505.1 Lolium rigidum
ATGCATAATCTCCGTGTAAAGCTCATAAGGAATAGCACTAACACTTGCACCAATATCACATAAACCATAATAGCAATGATCACCAATTCTAACATATAGCATAGGAACACTAACTTGTTTGGGTTTATTAGGATGTGAAACAATATTAGAAGCATCTTCACAGAAAATAATATGACCATCCTCCACATTTTCAGATCACCAGATCTTTAACTATTGCAACAAGCAGGTTCAACTTTTATTTGTTCTTCGGAGTTCTATAGGTTTCTTTTCACTTTTATGAACCGCACTATTTATAACAGTACTCCTTCATTTTAGCGAGGAAAGGAGTTTTTTCAATATAAGCTTCAGGAATAACATGATCAGCAGTTTCAACTACAACACATTTATTAATAGATGAATCAATTTTATCTTTATACGGTTCATGATACTTGTCAAAATTCTTCTTAGGCAATTCATAATGAGAGGCAAAAGCTTTATAAAGATTTGCAGCAACTTGAGAATCAAGACCATATGTAGCACTCATATTACGAAATTTATCAATATCCATAAAAGCTTCAATGCATTTATAATCATAAATTATACCTGATTCTCTATCCTTGTCGTTCTCCCAACCTTCGATATTTTCTTGGATCCGATCAAGAAGGTCCCTTTTAAACTCTTCTTTGTTGCGTGTAAATGATCCGAACAAGAAGTATCCAACAAAGTCTTGTCTTGAAAAGAAAGTCTTGCATAGAAATTATCAATAATAACATTACAAGGAAGCTCATGAATGGGGCATTTGAGCATTAAAGACTTCAATCTCCCCAAGCTTGGGCAATACTTTCTCCATCATGAGGCCAAAAATTATATATGCGGTTCCGATCTTTGTGAATTTCACTTGGAGGATAGAATTTAGAATAAAATAAAGGCACAATGTCCTCCCAATCAAGAGAATCACCATTCTTCAGCAATTTATACCAATGCACCGCTTTACCAGACATCGATATAGAGAATAGTTTCTTCCTAACTTCATTCATAGCAATACCTGCACATTTGAATAAACCGCATAATTCATATAATGATCACCAGGATGGACAGTGCCATCCCCTTCATAGCGGTTATCCATAACACGTTCAATAATTTTCATAGGTATTTTATATGGTATTACTTCCTCACCTGGCGCCTCATCCACTACCGTTGCAGTAGTAGTAGATTTCCCAAATAGAAATTGAAGAGAAGATCTCTCCATAATGACTTATAGCAGCAAGGCAGAAATAAAATCAGCACAAACAAGTAAAGGTTCTCCTTACCAATTCCACTTACCAATAGCGCTTCATCCCCGGCAACGGCGCCGTAAAATAGTCTTGATGACCCACAAGTATAGGGGGTGTATCGTAGTATCTTCGATAAGTAAGAGTGTCGAACCCAACGAGGAGCAGTAAGGTGTTGACAAGCAGTTTCGATGAAGGATTCACTGTAAATGCTCACAGACAAGTATTCGGGGGTTTTAGTATAACAGATGAATAAAGTACAAGTAAGTAAAATGCGAGAGAAATAATTGCAGCGAGTGGCCCAATCCTTTTTAGCACAAAGGACAAGCCGGTTTGTTTACTTATAATGACCAAACGTTCTTGAGGACATATGGGATTTTAGTCTAGTGCTTTCGCTACATACGGTTAATTAATCTTCATTGTTTTGATAAGTGTTGTGTGGGTGAACCTATGCTAATGTACCGCCCTTCCTAGGACTAATACATACTTGTGATTATACCCCTTGCAAGCATCCGCAACTACAAGAAAGTAATTAAGATAAATCTAACCACAGCCTTAAACTCGCGAGATCCTCGCGATCCCTCTCCGCATCGATATACCAACGGGGGCTTAGGTTTCGTCACTCCGGCAACCCCGCAATTGGCAAACGAATACAAGATGCATTCCCCTAGGCCCATAAAGGTGAAGTGTCGTGTAGTCGACGTTCACACGACACCACTAGAAGAATAACACCACAACTTAAATATCATAACATTGAATATTACTCAACCATACTTCACTACTAACATTTAGACTTCACCCATGTCCTCAAGAACTAAACGAACTACTCACGAGACATCATATGGAGCATGATCAGAGGTGATATGATAATGAATAACAATCTGAACATAAACCTTGGTTCAACGGTTTCACTCAATAGCATCAATAACAAGTAGAAATCAACACCGGGAGAGTTTCCCCTATCAACAATCAAGATCAAACCCAAATTGCTACAGTGGTGACGAGGTGCAGCGGTGGAGATGGCGGTGATGATGATGAAGATGATGGTGATGGTGATGGAGATGATGTCCAGCTCGATGACGGTGACGATGGCGTCGATTTCCCCTCCGGGAGGGAATTTCCCGGCGGATTCCTGCCCGCCGGAGAGCTCTTTCTCTCTCTGGTGTTCTCCGCCCCGCAGAGGCGGCTGTAACCCTTCGTGAGGATCCCTCTGTGGCTTAGGTTTTCGGGACGAAGGGTTTCGCGAAGAAAAGGAGGCGAAAGGGGCTGTGGGGCCCCCACACCACATGGTGGCGCGGCCAGGCCATGGGCCGCGCCGGCCTGTGGTCTGGCCCCACCTTGGGTCTTCTCGGCTTCCCCTTCTGGCTCCCTCCGTCATCTGGAAAAATAGGATTTTTGGTGTAATTTCCTTCCACAGTTGATCTTCCGAAATATCGCATCCTGACGGTGCTTTTTCCAGCAGAATCCTGGCTCCGGTGCGCGATCTCCAAATAATCATGAAACATGCAAAATAGATGAAATAACACAAGTATTGTGCCCCAATATGAAATATATCAATGAATAACAGCAAATTACGATATAAAATAGTGATGCAAATTGGACGTATCAACTCCCCCCAAGCTTAGACTTCGCTTGTCCCCAAGCGAAACTGAACTCGGTAAACAGGACCACATGTTTATGGAGTGAAGAGTCGATAAATAAAATACGGACAAGAGGCATCATATTCATTCACACAAGACATTATAGTAAACAACTTCCTCATATAACTCAACTTGAAACAAGTATAAGGTAATCACAAATAAAGGTGCATAAGGAATCATAATTGGTGATGGCAAACTTTGTTCTTGGTCGGAGAACGAGCTAACAGATTATACTTATCTATTGAGCAGGCGCTCTCATATTAAAGCTTATGGTAAACTTGCATACTCAATCATATTAATCATTGATGACCTTCAAAGCTATATTCATTCAGGTAAAACTTGTACTAAACAAGGAAGAGTAAAGACATGATGAAGCAAATCACAATATAATAGTTTGATCACAACAACTCAAATGCTTGCTTGAGATGGAGGGAAATAGGTTTCATCGACTCAACATAAAGTAAAAGACAAGCCCTTCGCAGAGGGAAGCAGGGATTAAATCATGTGCTAGAGCTTTTTCAGTTTTGAAATCATATAAAGAGAATAAAAGTAAAGTTTTGAGAGGTGTTTGTCGTTGTCAACGACTGGTAGCGGGCATTCTAACCCCCTTGCCAAACAGACCTCCAAAGAGCGGCTCCCATGAAGGACGTTATCTCTACCAGCAAGGTAGATCATCCCTCTTCTCTTTTGTTTACACATGTATTTTAGTTTATTTAAGGATGACACTCCCCCAACCTTTGCTTACACAAGCCATGGCTAACCGAATCCTCGGGTGCCTTCCAACAATCTCATACCATGGAGGAGTGTCTATTGCAAAATTAAGTTGCTTAACGATGAATCGAGCAAAACATGTGAAGAGAATTATTAATGAAAGTTGATTAATTGGGGCTGGGAAGCCCGCGTTGCCAGCTCTTATTGCAAAATTATAGGATAAGTGGATGAAGCCACTAGTCCATTAGTGGAGGCTGCCTAACAAGACTGAAAGATAAAACACCACATACTTCCTCATGAGCTATAAAACATTGACACAAATAAGAAGTAATAAATTTTGAATTCAAAAGCAATCAAAGCGTTGTCCGTGATCATTCTTCCTGGGATAAAAGCACTCTAATTGGGTGCAATTATATCTTGAAGAATCGGCCTCAGTCTGTTAACCAAACATTTTGATACCACTTTGTAGATGACATTACATAAGCTAATTGGTCTGAAATCTCTAAGGAAAACAGGTTTCTTCTTTTTTGGAATTAGGACAATAACCGTGTTCGATTGACACCTTCAGGCATAGTTTTAGTTGCAAAGAAGTTTTTAACAGCCGCAATGATGTCTTCTTTAAAAAAAACCAATGCCTTTGAAAGAAACTCGCTGGAAACTCGTCTCTGCCAGGAGCTTTCAAGGGTCCAATTTGGAATAACGCATTTGCAATCTCATCGTCAGTGAAATCAGCACATAATCTCTCATTAATGTCCCGTGAAATCTGGGGTTCAACATCCTCCAAAATGATATCTAGATTCACATTTTGATCTTTTTTGTAAAGCTCCTCAAAAAATTTAGTCGTCATCTCCTTCATTTGTGCTTTGTCAACTGTATTAGACCCATCAGATTTCTGAAGCTTTTCGATACTGTTCTTTTTTGCTCTCCAAGTAGCTTTCCTGTGAAAGAACTTTGTGTTACGATCCCCTTCTTTTAGCCAACTAATGATTGATCTCTGTCTCCAGTACACTTCTTCCTGCTCTAGCAATTTATCAAGTACTCTTTGAATCTCTTTTTTTTTCTCTTCTTCCTCAGTTTTATTTCTCATATTAATCTTCTTCAGCTTCTTTCTCAACTTCCCAATTTTGCCATTTACCTACCCAACCGTCTTCTTTCCCCAAGCCTGCAAGCAATACATTACACCAGAGAGATTTGATGCAACAGCACCCAAGTCTTTCGGTTTGGACTGATTTCCCCACGCTGTTTTAACCTCTGCCATTAGAGATGCTTCAGATTCCCATACAACTTCATATCTTCTAGATTTAGCATCAGCATTCATTATCTCCTCTTTGCAAAGGTCCAGGAGGATTGGAGAGTGATATGACCGGGAAGAAGTAAGATGAGTAACATTACAATTTGGGTACAAATCAGTCCAACTAGGCATGGCTACAGCCCTGTCCAATCTAACTTTAACATTATTTACACCTTTTTGTTTATTATCAAACGTCCAAGGTGTTCCTTTAAAACCTATATCATGTAAGTCACAGTGAGAGAGAACTTCTCTAAAATCAAGCATTTGTTTTTCATTTCTATTCTCTAAAATCAAGTCTTTCTTTCTGAAACCTCGCTGGCAGCAAACTTCAATATGGACAACGATAGCATACAAAGTGTGTGTGTTGGTCGTGCGCGCAGACATTGTTGGAAAAGGTGGGTGTTGGTAACTTGGTATCATATTTATGTAGTCTGCCTCCGGACCAAAGGTCACATTTGCCGTCCAACTACTATATAAGGAAAATTCTGGGTACTTTACTGTCTTTCATAGACATCAGATTTTCGTATACACAGTACTCGCTATTCATCATATAGAATTTTTTGGATGTGATTGTGGACTCAAATAAATAGAGCCATGTTCAGGAATAGCCCGTAAAAAATGTTCTTTCTGAAGCATATTTACCTGGAGCAAGCTCGAAAACAAACTTGACAAGACAACCAAGAAAATTTAAAATGTTGCGGAGCAATCAGGAAAGACCTGAACTCAGTCCTCTGTTTTTTTTAACTGAATGTGATGTAGGTTGTAAACACCAAAACAAGTTGTGTAGCATCAGTGTAAAATATCTGCTTCTTAGACTTGTCTTATTTACAGGATCCATATCGATCTCCAGTATTTGAACTAGCTGGTTATTCTCGAGTACCTTACGTTATTATTTTCTTGAGATGGACGAGCGCCGCAACACGCGTTTTTATGGTCTAGTTTGATATGCATCTGCGCTATGTGGCGTTCCCGATGCCACGTCGGCAGGTGCATAAGGATCACAATTTTACCGACGGTACAGGTATACTACATGTGGTTGTAGGTACCGTACCCGCATGGACGGCGTATGGGTACAATTTTACATTTATGGGTAACACCTATGATACACCCGTTAAGTTAAGGGTATGGGCAGATATAGGTTCATACCCGTGGGTAACCCATAGTATACCCGTTTAAGCTCTCATGTAAAACTTACATGTAGAGTTTCAACCTATGTGGCCTGAGTAACATACAGATGAGTATGAGATTACGACTTCTAAACTTCAATAATTGTCACTAGATGGTATGCGTGCTTCGCCGCGCGGGATACAGCTAGTTTTAGTCTTGTTGTGTTAGTTATGATGATTGGTTTGGGCTTTTCTACTCTTTGTTTTAATAGTTCTTAGATCCAACCCGAAAACAATCGCAGAACTTATGGACATAGCGAATCGCTGGGCAGATGGAGAAGATGTTGTGCATAATAAAAGGCACAGGTCACCCGAAGAGGACCGCAACAGAAATAATAATCAAAATAGGCGACGATATTCTCGTCCATACGCAGACTATGACAATCCTGGCCAAGTGGCGGCTGACATTCGATTAAACAGTGGTGGAAATAATCGAGAGGATTATCAGAGAAGCAATGAACAGCGCGACGCGCCTAGTTCTAGCAGGCAAAATAATCGACCAAGGTTCCAGAGGCCATACAATATATCACCCGACGATCTTTTTAATGGACCGTGCCAGATGTATTTTTATCTCGACAATGAGGAAAAAAGACAGTCAGGACACCTTCAGAAGGACTGTCGAACTTTCCAAGCGTTGCATCGGTACGCGGGACATGCCAATGCACAAGCAGCAAATAGGGGGAACCCGCAGGTGCCAAGGAGCGAGATTCACCTTCCACCTCCACCCGCAATAACCAATGAAAATCGACATCAGTTGCAACAGGCGGCAAACCCAGACAACGGTCCTTACATTGATACAAACGGAGCAGTGGCGATGATTCAGAAGGGCAGGCCCTCGAATGGGGCCCAGAAGGTAATTTCGCGGCAAGTGTTCATGACAGAAAAGATGCCTCCACCAACGATAGAGTATCTGAATTGGTCGAGACAGGACATCGGGTTCACTCAGGCGGATCATCTACCGCAAGTTCCACGACCAGGGCAATCAGCCATGATCCTTCCAGCAGTGATCGCAGGATTTGATGTATGACGTGTGTTCATAGATGGAGGGAGCAGCATAAACCTCATGTGCGCAGATACATTGAGGAAAATGGACATATCTCTGGCAAATTTAACACCAACCGACACGCGTTTCCACGACATCACGCCCAAAAAGCCAAGTTATCCATTGGGAAATATCAATCTCGACATTCAGTTTGGAACCCGAGAAAATTACAGAAGAAAGAAGCTGGAATTCGAAGTCGTGGATTTCCCGTCGCAATATCATGCTCTACTAGGACGACCAGCTTATGCTAGATTCATGGCGGTGCCGCATTATACATACTTGCTATGGGGGCTCCCTGTTCCAAAAGGCCCAATTACGGTGAAGGGAAGTTTCGCTTGGGTAGATAAGTGCGACAAGGAATTCCACAGGATGTCAGAAACCTTCGGGATGCAGGTAGAATACATGGCGTCAAGGTTAACAACTGATTATGATGTGTTGCCTGACGGAGGAAGGCCGCTTAAGGAGCAAACTTTCGACACCTCCAAAAACTCGAAGGAAGTACAGATTCACCCGACGGATCCTAAGAAGACGACGGCTATCGCAACAAACATGGACAGTGCATAGGAAAGCGCGCTCGTCGAGTTCCTCCGTGAGCGCTGGGAAATCTTCGCATGGTGTCCAGCTGACATGCCAGGAGTACCCAGGGGACTTGCCGAGCACCCTCTTAATCTAGATCCACGAGCCAGGCCGATTCGACAACCTTTGCGGAGTTTCTCTGAACCAAACCGCAAAGCTATGCTATCTGAGATTAATCGACTCAGAGAGGCAGGATTCATCAAAGAACTACACACCGAAGCCACATGGGTCGCTAACCCAATGCTAGTCCCGAAGAAAAACACGGAGGTCCTTCGCATGTGCGTTGACTTCACGTGTCTCAATAATCATTGTCCAAAGGATCACTTCCCCCTCCCGAGGATCGATCAAATTATCGACTCCACGGCGGGTTGCGAACGTCTTTCCTTATTGGATGCATATTCTGGTTACAACCAGATCCGCTTAAAAGAAGAAGATGAAGTCAAAACAGCTTTCATAACCCCTTATGGCGTGTTTTGTTACAGAACAATGCCTTTTGGGTTGAAAAACGCGGGAGTAACATATCAACGAATGATGCAGAAGTGTCTCGCCACACAGATCGGCAAAAATGTTCAAGTATACATCGACGATGTCGTCATAACAACAATGCAGGGATTATCCTTGATCGATTATCTCAAGGAAACCGTTGACAACCTCGACAAGTTCTGCCTCAAGCTGAAAAAATCCTCCTTCCTTGTTGAAATACATATATGATCAGAAACTCTTGCCCGAGATTGTTATGCTATATATAAAATGAACCATATAGACGAAATTTGCCTATCCCTAAAAAAGAAAAAGATGACCCCTTCTTCCTATACATTACCAAGGAAAAGCAATCTTTCTTTTATAGGCTAAATTCTATTGGATTTTAGATGTATATAATTCCTTAATTATCTGAGACCAAAAAGAAGAAATGACAGGAGGGTTCTATTTCTATATAGATAGAGAAATAAGAATAAAATTACGATGTGGAAAAGAAGACAGGAATTGTGTACAATGGCATTGTATAACAATTTGGAAAAGGGATGTAGCGCAGCTTGCAAAATGCTCTTTCGGCGTCCCTGCGGGAGAGATCCTCGGGTTTCTGGTATCAGCAAGAGGAATCGAGGCTAACCCGGAGAAAATTCAAGCCATCGTAACGATGAGGAAGCCAACCAAGCTCAAGGAAATACATTAGCTAACTGGACGAGTCGCGGCTTTAAGCAGATTCGTCGCCAGGCTGGGAGACAAAGCGTTGCCGTTTTACGCACTGATCAAGCAAGGGAAACAGTTCGAGTGGAACGAAAAAGCAGACAGAGCTTTCGAAGATCTTAAGCGCACAATCTCGACACCCCCCATACTAGTGGCTCCTAAGGACAAATAACCTCTCTTATTATATATCGTGGCCACATCTCAGGTGGTTAGCACAGTCCTTGTGGTGGAAAGAGAAGAAGAAGGAAAAATTCATGGAGTTCAGAGGCCGGTATACTTCATCACCAAAGTTTTATCGCCATCAAAACAACGTTACCCACAGTACCAGAAGTTAGCATACGGCGTGTTCACAACAGCAAGAAAGTTGAGACACTATTTTTCGGCACATCCAATAGTAGTGGTCAACGAAGCACCTCTTTCCAACATCCTGAATAATCAAGAAGCTACATGACATGTCTCTCTCTGGGGAATAGAACTTTCTCGGGACATCATCTATGAAAAAAGAAAAGCAATAAAATCGCAGATCCTACCAGACTTCGTGGCAGAGTGGATGGAGCTGCAAAACACGGGACCTCCGAACTTATCGAGTACTTGGACCATGAACTTCGACGGGTCCAAAAGATTGGAGGGAGCTAGAGCAGGCGTTATACTCGTATCACCTCAAGGCGACAAAATGAAATACATACTACGGATGACGTTCCCCAATGCGTCCAATAATGAAGCGGGAATATGAAGCACTTATACACGGCATGAAGATGGCAAAAACGTGCGATGCTACTCGCCTTAAAATCTTCGGCTACTCCCAGTTGGTAGCTCAACAGGTGATGAACAAGTGCGAGGCAGTCAATGACAGTATGATCGCGTATAAAGAAGTCTACAACGAACTCGAGAAACTCTTTGACGGCCGCGAAGTTAACCACATTAGTAGACTCAGCAATGACGGAGCCGACGTTTTGGCAAACATCAGGTCGCAATGCCTGCCAATACCGCTGGGCGTATTTTGGGAAGAGATAAGTGAAAGGTCCACCAAGTCGAAGAAAATACTGAAGCAGCCGAAGAAACCTGAGAAATCCAAGAAAGGCTCGGGGGCTCCAGCAAACACCGAGGCCAACGTATCGGAAGATGAAGAGGACTCACATGAAGTCATGATGATACAAGTTCCTTGGATGCAGGTTTGCGTGGCATATATTTTGAGGAAAGAAATACCCGAAGATGTAGTTGAGGCAAGATGGATCATCCGACGATCTAAAGCCTTTCCTGTGGTCAAGAGAGAGTTGTACAAAGGAAGTATATCAGGAGTATTGCAAAGGTGCATTACACCTGAAGAAGGAAGAATCATACTTAAGGATGTGCACGAAGGAATATGTGGCCACCATGCGAGCAGCCGAGCAATAGGAGCCAAAGTCTTCAGGGCAGGATTTTATTGGTTGATAGCAATAGAAGACGCAAAAAACATAGGGCACACGTGCGATGCCTGTCAAAGGTTCGCGGCAAAACCTCAGTCTCCGGCAGCAGAATTGATGCCAATTCCATTGGCTTGGCCCTTCGCACAATGGGGTCTCGACATGGTGGGGAAGCTACACAAAGCCTGGTCAGGAGGATACGTATGTTTGCTTGTGGATGTCGACAAGTTCACCAAGTGGATCGAAGCGGTACCAGTAACTTCGGCAGATGCAACATCGGTGGTGAGCTTCATCAAGGGCATAGTTTTTCGGTTCGGTGTCTCTAACATCATAGTTACAGACAACGGTAGCAATTTTACATCCAAAGATTTCAAGGCATACTGTGCATAAGTGGGCATCAAATTGCTCTTTGCATCGGTGGCGCACCCGTAAACCAATGGCCAAGTCGAAAAAGCAAACGAAATCATCTGCAATGGAATCAAGAAACGACTGTTAACACCATTGGAGAAAGCTCGACATACATGCCCAGATGAGTTGCCTAGCGTACTATGGAGCATACGGACAACACCCAACACATCGACGCAAGAAACCCCATTCTTCTTGGTCCATGGAGCTGAGGCAGTACTCCCGATAGAAATAGAACACGATTTTCTGAGAGTGGCGGAATATGAGGAAGAAACTTCGAGAAAAGCGCTGGAGGATGATGTCGATGCACTCAACGAAGCTGGAGATGAGGTGTTATCAAGAGTCACCACGTACCAACAGAACCTAAAGAATTACCACAATCGACGTTTGCGACCAAGGTCTTTTCAAGTTGGTGACTTGGTTCTTCGGCTCACCCAGGACAGTCACGAGAAATTCTAATCTCCGTGGATAGGACCATACATCGTTACGGAAGTGATTCCAGGAGGTGCATACATATTGAAGGACAAGAAGACATGGAAGGAGAAACCAAACCCCTGGAACGTGGCGCAGCTCCGGCGTTTTTACGCATAGAAGTATAGTTACATACGTAAGCACACAATGTACTGAAAAGCTCGCGAGTTTTCAGACACACTCTTTTCCTTTCATGGCATCGAGTGGGGCTGAAAGGTTTTTAATGAGGCGGGCTCGCGATGCTGCAATATAGTAAAAGTATTGGTGATATACATCTTTTTCTTCGTCAGGCTCGGGGGTTTGCAACCCTCAGACTCAACAATATATACTCGATCCTTACAATATATAACTCACAAATTATTCGCCTTGGTTCAAACACCTCGCAAGCAATAAACATACATACACCTACCGAAACACTCGGGGGCTAGAGAAGGAGAAAAAATATGTAAAACTCGCTTTCACTGTACATGGTTCTCGCAATATACAAGATCTCTCTTTTATTTCAGGAAAAACTCGACAGCAGAAAAAGATCCTCAATCATCTTTTATCAGGTCATCTATGTTTATCCTTTCATCTTCCGTAGATACACCGATGGTATCAGCATAATGGTTTTCCGTGAAAAAAGCAGCATCCATCCGAAGAAGATCTTCAATCATTTTCTCACCTACGGGTGTTACCGCGTCATTGATCATGTCGACGTTTCTCCTTCTTTTCCTCAATTTGGCGTGGCAGAGATCAACAACGTTGGACATATCCAACTTCGGATAGCAGATTTGCAACATGATCAAAGAAAATCTAGCACCAACCATTAATTGGGCCTTCACAAATCCATAGATTCAACGAACACTCTTGAATTTGTCCATCAAATCAGGAAGAGATTTAGGCTGAAGATTCCGAGGAAACATGGTATTGTAAACCATGGCCAACGTCTTCGTGCAGAATTCAAGATACTCCCGAACCTGAGCCGCACGGTCTTGAAATCTGAGAATTCGTCGGGTCCGATCCGGGGTAGACCAAAAGCTAGCATTGTTTTGCAGAGCAAGTTTAACAAGAACTTCTGATCTCGCATCAACATGCTGATCCTCGGCAGCAGCGTCCAAAAAGGAGCCTAACCAGGGAAAAGGGCACAATGAGGTGTGAAAAGAAGAGTAAAAAGATAGGAAAAGGTGAGTAAAAAGATGAAACATACCCGCCATATCCAGACTTGTGTCGGTCAACAGGTCAAGCATATAGTTTTCTCGAGAAGTAGCTTGTAAGGCCTCGGCAACCGCAGTTTCTTTCAATTCTAAGGCTTCTTGAGCCTGCTGAAGAGCTATTTTCTCCCACTCGGAAGATTTGCGGGATTGATCCATGACAGTAATAGATTGCTTCTTCATGGCCTGGAGCTGCTGTTGAAGTTCAACCAGTTCTTATTGGCTCGAGTCAGCACATGAGGAATCGTCCAAGAAAACATCGCCATACATCCGTTTAGAGCGAGATATGGCGGGAGAAGCAGATGATGGTCCAGCAGCCTTAGAATAATTATCAAACACGAACTGGAAGAAAGAAAAAGTCGAGATCAATTACCAAACAAGGATTCCCTCTTTTCAGTCATAAGTCGAGATATTTACATAAATTGGGAACCCATTACAAAAGTTGACTCCTAATGAGCCGACAAAAGCAGTCGCAAATCATAAAGATAGCGACAACTACAAAAGAAAGAAAAAACGAAGGGATAGGTTGGTCTACTTGACCTCCGGCTTGGCAGCACTGGTAGAAGCTGCTGGTTTGTACCCCAAGAAGGAGATTATTTTCTTCGAGTGAGGTTTTGCAGCCTTCACCAAAGCTTTCCACTTCTCCTTGTTCATTCCTTTGGCCTCGCCAGCTTTCGCCCAATCGACATCTTGGCGGCTGTCGGCAACCAGAGCAATGGTTCCTTCGACTCCAACCTTCAAATTTTCTTGCCGAAACGCCAACGCGAGGTCCTCTTGGGGAAGGAAGCGCCTGGCAAGCTCGGATAAAATCTACGGCTGCGTCTGCCTAGGGAAGAAATAAGGGAAGAGGCGCGTGTACGCAGCCCGCGCATCGGCAATGTTGGTGCACGCCATATCCCCATGAAGCTCGAGGATTGAGAGGGTGTCGAGAAGACGATCCTCTTCAGCCTCATGAAGGGTGAAATCTTCACCCATTTTTCCTGCTGGAACAAAATTCGAGTTCATCAAAATATGAAGAGAGCCAGTCTCAGAAGAAGCTTGGAAGATAAGAGGAAAAACTCACTAACATACCGCCGGTTTTGAGACTCAAGCGACCTATGATGGCTTTTTCATGCGCAATCTGTTGAGCAACCTTGTCGCTAAGAGCATTTTCGGCATGTTGGAGCCTCTTGCAAAGACCTTCAACAGACGCAGCATCTTGTTCAGCCTTCTCGCGAGCCTTTTCACTTTGCTCAAGCTTAATAGCGAGAGCGTCAGCACGTTCGCTGGCTTTATCGAGGGCCTCTAACAGAAGGGTATGATACATGAATTTATAGTCAAAACACAACATGGATTAATCAAGGAAAAAGCAGAATATCTTATTTAGAGCAAAACAAGCTTTACCTTTCAAATCTTTGGCGGAATCACGATACCCAATGAATTGGGTGCCGAGTTTGATGAGATGCTTCATCAGAGGCTACAAAAAGAAAGTCGAGAATCAAGTTCAGAGTGGAAAAACCCGACAAACGGTAAAAAGATAAGATTGACGAAACAAAATAATCGCAGGAACACTTACATCGTCCAGGGGAGGAGTCGTTGAACTCCCAGCCACAATGTCGTAGATCTCGCCAGGCCCAGTCCTCGGTCTCTTCGGTGAAGGGGCTCGGGGGCTGGCAGTAGGAGTTGATGTTTCCATGTTCTGTTGAGGGGGAGGCGAAGACTCCTCGGGAGCGTGGCGTGCTTCAGAAAGAACCACGGTATTGGATGTACTCGTTGGAGCTGTGAAATGAAACGCGGGTTCCTCCTCCTCCTCTTCACCACTGTCAACATAGAAACATGAGATTACTCACAAGAGTTGTGCAAAAGAAAGTAAGAAAAAAACTTACGAGCTAACAGAGCCAGCGTCGTCGTAAGGGCAGAAGGTACCCTTGATACGTCCCAAACGTATCTATAATTTCTTATGTTCCATGCTAATTTTATGATGATACTCACATGTTTTATACACATTATATGTCATTATTATGCATTTTCCGGCACTAACCTATTGACGAGATGCCGAAGAGCCGGTTGTTGTTTTTCGCTATTTTTGGTTTCAGAAATCCTACAAAGGAAATATTCTCGGAATTGGACGAAATCAACGCCCAGGGTCCTATTTTTGCACGAAGCTTCCAGAAGTCCGAGGGAGAGACGAAGTGGGGCCACGAGGCGCCGCCACAACAGGGCGGCGCGGCCAGCAAGGGGACCGCGTGGCCCTGTTGTGTGGGGCCCCCGTGGTGCCTCTTGACCTGCCCTTCCGCCTACTTAAAGCCTCCGTCGCGAAACCCCCTGTACCGAGAGCCACGATACGGAAAACCTTCCAGAGACGCCGCCGCCGCCAATCCCATCTCGGGGGATTCAGGAGATCGCCTCCGGCACCCTCGCCGGGAGAGGGGAATCATCTCCCGGAGGTCTCTTCATCGCCATGATCGCCTCCGGATCGATGTGTGAGTAGTTCACCCCTGGACTATGGGTCCATAGAAGTAGCTAGATGGTCGTCTTCTCCTCATTGTGCTATTATGTTAGATCTTGTGAGCTTCCTATCATGATCAAGATCATCTATTTGTAATCCTACATGTTGTGTTTGTTGGGATCAAATGAATATTGAATACTATGTCAAGTTGATTATCAATCTATCATATATGTTATTTATGTTCTTGCATGCTCTCCGTTGCTAGTAGAGGCTGAAGGAGATATGCCCTAGAGGCAATAATAAAGTGGTTATTATTTATATCTTTATGTTTATGATAAATGTTTATATATCATGCTATAATTGTATTAACCGAAACATTAGTACATGTGTGATATGTAGACAAACAAGAAGTCCCTAGTATGCCTCTTAAACTAGCTTGTTGATTAATGGATGATTAGTTTCATAATCATGAACATTGGATGTTATTAATAACAAGGTTATATCATTATATGAATGATGTAATGGACACACCAATTAAGCGTAGCATAAGATCTCGTCATTAAGTTATTTGCTATAAGCTTTCGATACATAGTTACCTAGTCCTTATGACCATGAGATCATGTAAATCACTTATATCGGAAAGGTACTTTGATTACATCAAACGCCACTCGCGTAAATGGGTGGTTATAAAGGTGGGATTGAGTATCCGGAAAGTATGAGTTGAGGCATATGGATCAACGGTGGGATTTGTCCATCCCGATGACGGATAGATATACTTCGGGCCCTCTCGGTGGAATGTCGTCTAATGTCTTGCAAGCATATGAATAAGTTCATAAGAGACCACATACCACGGTACGAGTAAAGAGTACTTGTCAGGAGACGAGGTTGAACAAGGTATAGAGTGATACCGAAGATCAAACCTCGGATAAGTAAAATATCGCGTGACAAAGGGAATTGGTATTGTATGTGAATGGTTCATTCGATCACGAAAGTCATCGTTGAATATGTGGGAGCCATTATGGATCTCCAGATCCCGCTATTGGTTATTGGTCGGAGTGAGTACTCAACCATGTCCGCATAGTTCGCGAACCGTAGGGTGACACACTTAAAGTTGGATGTTGAAATGGTAGAACTTGAATATGGAATGGAGTTCGAATATTTGTTCGGAGTCCTGGATGAGATCACGGACATCACGAGGAGTTCCGGAATGGTCCGGAGAATAAGATTCATATATAGGAAGTCATATTCCAAGTTTGGAAATGATCCGGAGCATTTATGGCAGGTTCTAGAAGGTT
>NC_061513.1:283809368-283885565 GCF_022539505.1 Lolium rigidum
GACGATCGCTTCTCCTGGGACGACTTCACCTCCTCCTCCGAGGAGGAGGAGGAGGAGGAGGAGGACGACACCTCCTCCGACGAACCGCCGGCCAAGCGCTTCTGCGCCTGGCCGGGGAACCTCAGCGACTTCGACAGCGACGACGACGACGCTGACGAGGAGGACGAGGAAAACGAGGGCCCTGCCGGCGTCCGCTGCAGCAGCGACGACGACCCCGCCGGGAGTAGCACCGACAGCGGCGACGCCGGCGACGACGAGGGCAGCGACGGCCCGTAGATAGGACCCTTAGCATAGGATCAGTAGTAGTAGATGGGGCAATGTATCCCCTAGTACTTCCTTTTGAGAGCAATCAGCTCTTTATGTAAGAAATCTCGTTTATCAATGAAGAATTTCCCCAATTTGATTTTGCCGATTTCCTCTCATACTGACTTTGCCGATTGTCCACTTAGCCAATGCTCAATAAGCCGATGTCAACACATCGGTCCCTCACGATCTATCCTTCATCTTTTCGACCGATGTCTTTGAGCTCTGGTGGACAATGTGGAAGACCAATGCCTTCAAGAGAGCCCTAGGACCGCTGCTAAAACGACTTGATGCTGAAGCCGATACTTCTGCAGAACAGATGTCACCTGCTCGCAAATCTCCTCAGTGATACTTTATACCCCTGCTCTGTTCCTTTGCAGCAACCAGATGGCCCAGAGCCAACTCCCTACCGGTGATGATGGATCCCTCTTTAAATTCCTCCTACCAGCTCCAGTGATCCTCTTCTGCAAGAACTCACCACCTTTGAAGAAGATTATGATGGAAGGCCAGCCGATGAAATCCCAATCGGCTTCTTAAAAACAGAGTATCTACCAGGTCAGTTGCCCCCCGAGCCTCAGTCAAGGCGAGAACGGCGGTGAGGACACACAGTTCAGTCGAAGAGCCTCGAACCCAGGCAATCTTGAGACAACCAAACTCCTCCAAAGGGCAGGGCAGCTCCATCCTCTCCTCGGCTCAACTTGGCCAAACCAACCGCAGAAATACCAGAGCCGATCGCCTCTTCCTCCGTTGAAAGCCGATATTGCAGACGAAACACCAACGGCTTAATGAGCAAAAGGCTGCCTTGTGCGCCAAGCAGAAGGCCTCAAAGCTGAACTGAAGACCGACTTGGTCGAAATCCGCGTCTGGAACATGCAGCTGGTAGATCCTGTGTAATTTGTACTAGAGTCGATGGCTGTGCATCGGCTTTGTTTCTTAGCTCTAAAGTCGATGTCCGTGCATCGGCTGTACATCGTGAGAATTTTTGTTTACTGGCCGATTTTTCTATCGGCCCCCAATATTTCATTATCGGCCCCCAATATTTCACTGCACATGTATCGCACATGTTCATCTGATTAGGTGCCCCCCGAGCCGAATCTGCCAGGTAACTGCGGATATCGGCTCTGTGGTTAGCCAAGGCACTGTATTTGGACGTCGGCTCTGTTAGGACCACTGTTGTCTTCTTCCAGCTCATCAGCCGACGTAAAACCGCTGCCCATTAGATCGACGTTGAACACAGGCAAAACGTATGGTGAGGATAATTTTGGCCGATTGCTGGAATCGGCCTCCATGTTGATTGAATCGCTCAATGAAGGTTTTGCAATGTTCCTCCATAGATCTTTGGGGCCGATCACACGGATCGGCATCGCCACGTTTGTCCATAGATGTTGCTCTTGTTACACGGTCAGGCCGGTGGATAAGACCAGCCTCACCCCGTCCTTCATCACGTCGATGCGCTCGCGATCGTCCAAATTGATGCTCGAGAGTGGCTCTTGGCCTGTTGTCTCCCAAACGTTCATGCCAGCCGTTGAAATCTCGGCTGAATCATCTGCGTGGACGACCTCTACTTCATCTCCATCCCACTGTATTAGGCATTGGTGCATCGTGGACGGAATGCAACAGTTGGCGTGGATCCAATCTCTCCCTAGCAGGACAGCATAGGTGCTCTTGCTGTCGACAATAAAGAACGTCGTAGGGATAGTTTTCCTTCCTACGGTCAGATCCACGTTCAGAACACCTTGTGCGTCAGATGCTTGGCCGTTGAAATCGCTCAGCGTCACGTTGGTTTTGATCAGATCCGAGCTAGAGCGTCCCAACCGACGTAGCATGGAGTATGGCATAATGTTGACTCGCCGCTCCGGTGTCCACCAGAGCATCTTGTTGACGAGCTGCCCATTGATATAGCCTCACAAGTACGGGGCCTTCGGATGTACGTAGCTTCTTTCTTGTGGCTTCTCAAAGATAACCGGCCGTGGGCCGCGATCAAGTTGTGCCACGGGTGCTTCGTCTAATCACGGAGCACTAAACTCCGTTGGAAGGATGAACACCATGTTTGTGCCGGCCGATGTCTCATCATCGGCTTTCTTTTGTCTGCGGGCGCCACTCTTTCCTTTGTGGCCGACCTTCTTCGTCCAGGGTTCGCTGAATTTTAGCGGCCAGATCAGGCCGCGCCTTCCTCAACGTGTGCAGATATAACCTTTCGGCTTCCTCCAAACCACGTAGTCGCTGAACCCTACGCTTTTGGGAACGGCTGAGTCCATCAGGGCACCACCTTGGCCGGTGGTACTTACCTTCTTCTTCTGCATCATCGTCTTCCAATTCCTCGAGATCTTCCACCCGAGAGGACTCAGCGTGCTTATTCCGAGGCGGGAGAGGCCCTAGACGTTTGAACACGGACACGTTAGCTGCATCCTTCTTCTTCTGTCTACATTACAGGCGGTTGCCGGTTGTAGGCAATCGGCTCATTCCTGAATCCCAGCGGTGTACGAAGAAGGGACAGTCCCAGTGCCTATCCACGTCGTCTTGCTCTCTCGACTTTTCCTTGGCGTGGCACTCATATCTCTCCTCGTCGCGATCATGCCGACGATGTCTCCTGGCGTCCCTAGCCAGACGATCTCTTTCATCATCGTCGTTGTATCGTCGGCGTTGGTCATATTGACTCACATACTTGTTGAGGAGGTGATCAGAGAGAGGTCGCTGATATCTCACGTTCCTCACTTCTCCCTCTGTGATGTAGCGCTTACCATCGTGACGGAGCCGATCGCGTGGCACGGCTTCCTCTGTGTCCTTGCTATGAGAGCAGCTGCCCTCGTCTCCGTCCTTACCAGAGTGGTGCCCAGGTCCTACCATGTTGATGTTGAACGAGAATCTTGGTGGCACCCTCCAGGGTAAGTGTACTCCACCATGTTAACGGCGGGGAAGGGGTGAGTGTCGACTTTCATGGCGTACTGGTTGAAAATTAGACGCCCTTGTTCTATCGCCATTTGGACCTGCGACGCCACACCCTGCGGTCGTTGGTGGCATGGATGAACGTGTTATGCCACTTGCGGTATGGCTTTCCGTTCAACTCCTGAGCCGTGGGGATCTTGTGGCCTTCGGGTACCTTTAGTTGCTTCTCCTTAAGTAGGAGGTCGAAAATTTGCTCGGCCTTGGTGACATCGAAGTCAAACCCTCTTGGAGGACCACTGTGGCTTAACCCACTTACGGGACACGGGGCTTGCCCCCGAGTCCATTCGGCCTTGCTACCTCTTGATCTCCGCGGATCCTTCATCCTCATCCGCCTCAACCAGGACCACCGCACGCTTGAATTTATCCTGGTATACATCCGGGTGGCGCTGTTCATATGCCGACGGCTCTACGCACCATGTGCGCCGGTGAAGGGTAGTCTCGCTTGGGAGGCCACGTCCTTGATCGGTGATGCGAGGCCCACCACCGCCAACTCGGCTGCTTTTTCGGTCACACGAGCCGAATAGCATCGGTTCCTAACGGTCTCGAAGCGGCTGGACGTATTCCGACACCGTTTCTCCGCGCTTCGACGTACTTGTGCTAGATCGGCAATGCCGGCCTCGGAAGCCTCGAGTGATGCGCATGTGGAGCTGCTCTTCCAAGCTGCTTCCAAGTCCGGATTGAGTGCGGTGGCGGCGATGTGTACCACCCGAAAGCCGATCCTGTGAGGGACTGCGCGAAGAACCTCACACGCAGCTCATCTGACGCTGAGATCGTGCCCAGCTGTGCCAAATATCGGCTCACATGCTCGACGGAGCTGGAACCATCTGATCCATTAAACTTGGAGAAATCAGGGAGCCGATATTTGGGTGGTAGCGGGATCAACTCGTACTCGTTGGGGTACGGCTTGGAATAGCCGATTGTCCTCCTTTTCGGCACCATGCCAAACTGGTCTTTTAAGATGGTACTAATCTGATCCGCGGTGCTGGCTGTAGGCGTCGAACTCTGAAGATTCGCCGGAGTGGCATACTTAGCCAGCCATGCTTGCTTTTCCAGCTCCGAGCCAAGCTGCGGGAGCTGAGCTCACGGAGGTTTGTCGGAGTGGCATACTTAGCTAGCCACGTCGCTTCTCAAGATCTGTTCCCGAAGTTCCTCCTGGCTGTTCCGAGAGGTCCCTGCTTGTTGCGGCTCGGTTCGTGAGTGCCCGATTCTTGCGGTCCGTCACGTATGTGCACGTGTATCCGTGAGGGATCTCCTTAGGCGCCTCATGCAAGAGCTGGTAGTCACTAGGGTCACCACCGATCTTGTAGACCGACGTATGCCGGTGAATTCGGCACCTACGGTGCTGCCAACGCGAATGGCGGCGGTGGTCGGGACTGGAGTGGCATCTCTCCTTGATGAGTCCCCGGAGCTGGTCCCGACGGAGAATGCGATGCCTCATGATTTCCTGGATCACGCGAAGAGCGACACGCTCCAAAGTGTTCACCGAGGCTCTCGGAATGGCGGTGTAGCGAATGAGCTACCATGAAGTTAATCTCCTGACGCGAGGACACGGTGCGTTCCTCGACGGGGCGGACAGGTCCACTCCATCGACGCGCCTTCGGGTGAGAACCCTTTCCACCTGATGCCATGTGAGCGGGTTACGTGAAAAGAGCCGATGAGGTCGGCTTCGAGGATTGCTTTGACCTCGTCATACTTCTTCTTGAGCTCCTCGGTCGGATCCTCGTACGTGGCCGGAGTGCCTTCCGCCATCTCGGATGTAGATGGCGATGCGGTTGATGTCGAAGATGGTCCCACCGGGCGTGCCGAGAATGTGTTGCGGTCGGAAACCCACCGGCGAGCAGCGACGGGCAACACGGTAGGCCGGGAGGCTCCCGAGGACTGCGGCTAGCCCTGGTCCCTCCGAGCGACGGCCCGCAAAGACTCGGCACGCACGTCCGATGCTTGATGCAAGGGCGTGCCACCTGACCTATACCAGTCGGGAAGGTGTTGGATTTGCCTCGCTTAGTTTCCTGCATGGCATACACGTAAACATTAAATACGAGTCTCGATCGGCTCTCAGGTTGTCCTGTGAATCGGCTCAAAGAGCCGATCCACCCATGATCCGTACGAGGTGTACGATCAGATGGTGGTCCTGCTTGATCAAAATAAAGCTAAAACAACCTACTACGATTTAGGGTTTTCACCGCATAATCGGAACATCCTACTCGTGATTGAGCACGGCGGCCACGCACGGTGATCGTAAACCGACCCTAGACAAGGCCTAAAAACCAACACGAAGTTGATCCCGGAACATCCTGTCTAGGGCTAGCAAACTACACCCTACGCGCCCTTGGATCCTTCAACCCGTTTGTAAGGCCTAACTATGCGAGATATTAAACTAATCCTTGAAGAACAAGGAGCAATCATAACGGATCGGATCTACTAAATAATGATCAAGCGGGGTGCCGCCCTTACACCTAAGATAGGTGTAAGGACGGCTAGACGTCTAAGGGTTGCACGACGACTGACATATGATACGATGAACAATGCTAACCCTAACACATCTATGATAACTACGTTGCTCGCCATCAACAAGGCTCCGGCCACGAGCAACGCATGAACAACGAATAAGCGTGTCTTGCCTAGATCGCAAGATGCGATCTAGGCAGCATGATGCTTACCGGAAGAAACCCTCGAGACAAGGGAGTTGGCGATGCGCCTAGATTGGTTTGTGGTGAACGTGATTGTTGTTTATTTCATAAACCCTAGATACATATTTATAGTCCGTAGACTTTCTAACGTGGGAATAATCCCAACCGTGCACGAGCCAAACTCTATCTACCGACACGTATCCTACTATGTTACAGATACACGGGCAAACTAGCCCAAACTTTGTATACAAGGCCGATTCATGTATTTCTTCCATGTATATTCTTCAAGCCCATCTTTAATCGCGGCCCACCTCTGATCCGGTCAAATTCTGGTGATAACACCGGCACTAACCTATTGACGAGATGCCGAAGAGCCAGTTGTTGTTTTCTGCTGTTTTTGGTTTCAGAAATCCTAGTAAGGAAATATTCTCGGAATTGGACGAAATCAACGCCCAGGGGCCTATTTTTCCACGAAGCTTCCGGAAGTCCGAAGGGAGACGAAGTGGGGCCACGAGAGCGCCGCCACTATAGGGCGGCGCGGCCAACGGGGGCCCGCGCGGCCTGTTGTGTGGGCCCCCGTGGCGCCTCTCCGATCTGCCCTTCGCCTACTTAAGGTCTTCGTCGCGAAACCCCCAGCGCAGAGGCCACGATACGGAAAACCTTCCGGAGACGCCGCCGCCGTCGTGCTCGTCGGATTCAAGAGGAGCTACTACTTCCGCTGCCCGCTGGAATGGGGAGGTGGACGTCGTCTTCATCAACAACCGAACGTGTGACCGAGTACGGAGGTGCTGCCCGTTCGTGGCGCCGGAACCGATCGTGATCAAGATCTTCTACGCGCTTTGTGCAAGCGGCAAGTTAGATCGTCTGACCGCTAGCATGATCAAGAGCCTACTCTTATAGGCTTTGGAATCTCTTCAAGTTGTGTTAGTCTGTGATCATCCCCTCGTTGCTACCGTCTTCTAGATTGCATCTTGGCTTGGATTGCGTGTTCGCGGTAGGAAAATTTTTGTTTTCTATGCAACGTTATCCTACAGAGGCTCTGGCCAAGTTGATACTTGTGACTCCAAGAGGGAGTATTTATGCTCGATAGTGGGTTCATGCCTCCATTAAATGCAGGACGAGTGACGGAAAGTTCTAAGGTTGTGGATGTCTTGTTGCCACTAGGGATAAAACATCGATGCTTTGTCTAAGGATATTTGTGTTGATTACATTACGCACCATACTTAATGCAATTGTCTGTTGTTTACAACTTAATACTGGAAGGGGTTCGGATGATAACTTCGAAGGTGGACTTTTTAGGCATAGATGCATGTTGGATAGCGGTCTATGTACTTTGTCGTAATGCCCTGATTAAATCTCATAGTACTCATCATGATATATGTATGTGCATTGTTATGCCTTCTTTATTTGTCAATTGCCCAACTGTAATTTGTTCACCCAACATCTGCTTATCTTATGGGAGAGACACCACTAGTGAGCTGTGGACCCCGGTCCTATTCTTTACATACGAAATACAATCTACTGCAATTGTTCTTTACTTGTTCTTTGCAAACAACCATCATCATCCACACTATACATCTAATCCTTTGTTTACGAGCAAGCCGGTGAGATTGACAACCTCAGCTGTTACGTTGGGGCAAAGTTACGTGATTGTGTTGTGCGGGTTCCACGTTGGCGCCGGAATCCCTAGTGTTGCGCCGCACTACATTCCGCCACCATCAACCTTCAACGTGCTTCTTGGCTCCTACTGGTTCGATTAAACCTTGGTTTCTTTACGAGGGAAACTTGCTACTGTGCGCATCACACCTTCCTCTTGGGGTTCCCAACGGACGTGTCAACTACACGCATCAAGCAATTTTACGGCGCCGTTGCTCGGGGAGATCAAGACAAGCTGCAAGGGGAGTCTCCCACTTCCAATCTCTTTACTTTGTTTTTGTCTTGCTTTATTTTATTTTACTTGCTTTGTTTGCTGCATTATATCAAAAACACAAAAAAATTAGTTGCTAGTTTTACTTTATTTACTTGTCTTGTTCTCTATATTAAAAACACAAAAAAATTAGTTACTTGCATTTACTTTATCTAGTTTGCTTTATTTACTACCGCTAAAATGAATACTCCTGAAAATACTAAGTTGTGTGACTTCACTAACACTAATAATAATGATTTCCTATGCACACCTATTGCTCCACCTTGCTACTACAGCAGAATTCTTTGAAATTAAACTCGCTTTCTTGAATCTTGTTATGAGAGAGCAATTTTACGGTGTTAGTTCCGATGATGCTTGCTGCCCATCTTAATAATTTTGTTGAACTATGTGAAATGCAAAAGTATAAGGATGTAGATGGTGATATTATAAAACTTGAAATTGTTTCCTTTCTCCTTAAGAGGAAGAGCTAAAGATTGGTTGCTATCTTTGCCTAGAAATAGTATTGATTCATGGACTAAATGTAAGGATGCTTTTATTGGTAGATATTATCCTCCCGCTAAAATTATATCTTTGAGAAGTAGCATAATGAATTTTAAGCAATTAGATAATGAACATGTTGCTCAAGCATGGGAGAGAATGAAATCTTTGGTAAAGAATTGCCCAACCCATGGACTGACTACTTGGATGATCATCCAAACCTTTTATGCAGGATTGAATTTCTCTTCGCGGAACCTATTGGATTCAGCTGCTGGAGGTACCTTTATGTCCATCACTTTGGGGGCGGCAACAAAGCTTCTTGATGATATGATGACAAATTACTCTGAATGGCACACGGAAAGAGCTCCACAAGGTAAGAAGGTAAATTCTGTTGAAGAAACCTCCTCCTTGAGTGATAAGATTGATGCCATTATGTCTATGCTTGTGAATGGTAGATCTAATGTTGATCCTAATAATGTTCCTTTAGCTTCATTGGTTTCCCAAGAAGAACATGTTGATGTGAACTTCATTAAAAATAATAATTTCAACAACAATGCTTATAGGAATAATTCGGTAACAACTATAGGCCATATCCTGCTGCTAATGGTAATAGTTATGGTAATTCTTATGGGAATTCTTACAACAATAATAGGAGTGTACCCCCTGGTCTTGAAGCCATGCTTAAAGAATTTATTAGTACACAAACTGCTTTTAACAAATATGTTGAGGAAAAGCTTGATAAAATTGATATTCTTGCTTCTAAGGTTGATAGTCTTGCCTCTGATGTTGATCTTTTAAAATTGAAAGTTATGCCTAATAAGGATATTGATAATAAGATTGTTACTACATCAAATGCCATCCAAGTTCGAATTAATGAGAATATTAGATTGATGGCCGAATTGCATGCTAGGTGGGAAAGAGAAGAAAATGAAAAACTAGCTAAAGAGAATAATGTAGCTAAAGTTTGGACTATTACCACCACTAGTAATGTTAATGATTCACATGTTGCTACACCTCCTTCTATCAATGGTAAAATAATTGGTGTTGGCAATGTTTCTACTCCTAGTGCAAAGCATGCAAAATTGCCTGAAACTGCTAAAACTGCTGAAACTGATAAAACTGCTGAAATTTTTCAAAATATTGGGGACAATGATCCCATTGCTGTAGATCATAATGGTTTATACTTTGATGATTGTCACATCTCTGAAGTTATAAAGTTCTTACAAAAGCTTGCTAAAAGTCCCAATGCTAGTGCTATAAATTTGGCCTTTACAAAACATATTACAAATGCTCTCATAAAAGCTAGAGAAGAGAAACTAAAACTTGAAACCTCTATTCCTAGAAAGTTAGAAGATGGTTGGGAGCCTATCATTAAGATGAGGGTCAATGATTTTGATTGTAATGCTTTATGTGATCTTGGTGCAAGTATTACTGTTATGCCTAAGAAAATTTATGATATGCTTGACTTGCCACCATTGAAGAATTGTTATTTGGATGTTAATCTTGTTGATAATGCTATAAAGAAACCTTTGGGGAGGATTGATAATGTTCGTATTATGGTTAACAATAACCTTGTCCCCGTTGATTTTGTTGTCTTGGATATTGAATGCAATGCATCTTGTCCCATTATATTGGGAAGACATTTTCTTCGAACTGTTGGTGCCACCATTGATATGAAGGAAGGTAATATTAAATATCAATTTCCTCTCAAGAAAGGTATGGAACACTTCCCTAGAAAGAGAATGATGTTACCTTATGATTCTATTATTAGAACAACTTATGATGTTAATGCTTCGTCTCTTGATGTTACCTGATTCGCACTTTCTGCGCCTAGCTGAAAGGCGTTAAAGAAAAGCGCTTATGGGAGACAACCCATTATTTTACTTCTGCACTTTATTTTATATTTGAGTCTTGGAAGTTGTTTACTACTGTAGCAACCTCTCCTTATCTTTATTTTATTGCATTGTTGTGCCAAGTAAAGTCTTTGATAGTAAAGCCAATACTAGATTTGGATTACTGCGTAGGAACAGATTTCTTCGCTGTCACGAATTTGAGCAGTAGTCCTTGTAGAAAATTTAAAAATCTGCCAATTTACGTGCGTGATCCTCAGATATGTACGCAACTTTCATTCAATTTGGGCATTTTCATCGAGCAAGTCTGGTGCCACTTTAAAATTCGTCTTTACGAACTGTTCTGTTTTGACAGATTCTGCCTTTTATTTCGCATTGCCTGTTTTGCTATGTTTGATGGATTTCTTTGTTCCATTAACTTTCAGTAGCTTTGTGCAATGTCCAGAAGTGTTAAGAATGATTATGTCACCTCTGAATATATAAATTATGCACTGACCCTCTAATGAGTTTGTTTCGAGTTTGGTGTGGAGGAAGTTTTCAAGGGTCAAGAGAGGAGGATGATACAATATGATCAAGAAGAGTGAAAAGTCAAAGCTTGGGGATGCCCCCGTGGTTCATCCCTGCATATTTTAAGAAGACTCAAGCGTCTAATCTTGGGGATGCCCAAGGCATCCCTTCTTCATCGACAACTTATCGGGTTCCTCTAGCGAAACTATATTTTTATTCCGTCACATCTTATGTGCTTTACTTGGAGCGTCTGTTTGTTTTTATTTTTGTTTTGTTTGAATAAAATCGGATCCTAGCATTCTTTGTTTGGGAGAGAGACACGCTCCACTGTTTCGTATGAACACATATGTTCTTAGCTTTATCTTTAATGTTCATTGCGAAAGTTGGACTATTTCATTCATTGTTATATGGTTGGAAACGGAAAATGCCGCATGTGGTAAATGGTTTAATGTCTTGAATAATGTGATACTTGGAAATTGTTGTGCTCATATAGATCTTGTCTAAGCTCTTGCATCATGTACCTTGTACTTATTAATGAATAACTACATAGAGCTTGTTAAAATTTGGTTAGCATGATTGATCTCTAGAGTCTAGATATTTTCTGGTTGAGGTGTTTGAACAACAAGGAGACAATATAAAGTCTTATAATAGCTACAATATGTTCATATGTAAGCTTTGCTGCACCTTTTATACTTGAGTTTGCTTCAAACAACCTTGCTAGCCTAGCCTTGTATTGAGAGGAATTCTTCTCATGCATCCAAATCCTTGAGCCAAATACTATGCCATTTGTGTCCACCATACCTACCTACTACATGGTATTTCTCCGCCATTCCAAAGTACATTACTTGAGTGCTACCTTTAAAATTTCTATTCTTTACCTTTACAATATATAGCTCATGGGACAGATAGCCTTAAAAACAATCGTGGTGAAGAATATGTACTTATGTGTCTTATTTCTTAGTAAGTTGCTTGTTGAGCGGTAACCATGTTTTCTGGGGACGCCATCAACTCTTTTACCTTTGTTGAATATCATGTGAGTTGCTATGCATGTTCGTCTTGTACGAAGTAAGGGCGGTTTTCACAATCAAATGGTTTGAGTATGCATACTGTTAGAGAAGAACATTGGGCCGCTAACTAAAGCCATGATTCATGGTGGAAGTTTCAGTGTGGACAACTAATCCTCAATCTCTTATGAGAATATTAACTGTTGTTGAATGCTTATGCACTAAAGAGGAGTCCATTATCTGTTGTCTATGTTGTCCCGGTATGGATGTCTAAGTTGAGATAATCAAAAGCGAGAAATCCAATGCGAGCTTTCTCCTTAGACCTTTGTACAGGCGGCATAGAGGTACCCCTTTGTGACACTTGGTTGAAACATATGCTACGCAATGAGAATCCGTGCTAACCCAAGCTAATTAGGACAAGGTGCGAGCACTATTAGTATACTATGCATGAGGCTTGCAACTTATAAGATGTCCTATACATAACACATATGCTTTATTACTACCGTTGACAAAATTGTTTCTTGTTTTCAAAATGAAAAGCTCTAGCACAAATATAGTAATCAATGCTTCCCTCTGCGAAGGGCCTATCTTTTACTTTATTGTTGAGTCAGTTTGCCTATTCTTTCTATCCCAGAAGCAAACACTTGTGTCAACTGCGTGCATTGATTCTTACATGTTTACCTATTGCACTTGTTATATTGCTTTATGTTGACAATTATCCATGAGATATATATGTTTAAGTTGAAAGCAACCACTGAAACTTATATCTTCCTTTGTGTTGCTTCAATGCCTTTACTTTGAACTTATTGCTTTATGAGTAACTCTTATGCAAGTCTTATTGATGCTTGTCTTGAAAGTATTATTCATGAAAAGTCTTTGATATATGATTCATTAGTTTACTCATTATCTTCATCATTGCTTCGAATCGCTGCATTCATCTCATATGCTTTACAATAGTATGATCAAGATTATGATAGCATGTCACTTCAGAAATTATCTTTGTTATCGTTTACCTACTCGAGGCGAGTAGGAACTAAGCTTGGGGATGCTTGATACGTCCCAAACGTATCTATAATTTCTTATGTTCCATGCTACTTTTATGATGATACTCACATGTTTTATACACATTATATGTCATTATTATGCATTTTCCGGCACTAACCTATTGACGAGATGCCGAAGAGCCAGTTGTTGTTTTCTGCTGTTTTTGGTTTCAGAAATCCTACAAAGGAAATATTCTCGGAATTGGACGAAATCAACACCCAGGGTCCTATTTTTGCACGAAGCTTCCAGAAGTCCGAGGGAGAGACGAAGTGGGGCCACGAGGCGCCGCCACAACAGGGCGGCGCGGCCAGCAAGGGGCCCGCGCGGGCCTGTTGTGTGGGGCCCCCGTGGCGCCTCTTGACCTGCCCTTCCGCCTACTTAAAGCCTCCGTCGCGAAACCCCCAGTACCGAGAGCCACGATACGGAAAACCTTCCACAGACGCCGTCGCCGCCAATCCCATCTCGGGGATTCAGGAGATCGCCTCCGGCACCCTTCTGGAGAGGGGAATCATCTCCCGGAGGTCTCTTCATCACCATGATCGCCTTCGGATCGATGTGTGAGTAGTTCACCCCTGGACTATGGGTCCATAGCAGTAGCTAGATGGTCGTCTTCTCCTCATCGTGCTATCATGTTAGATCTTGTGAGCTGCCTATCATGATCAAGATCATCTATTTGTAATCCTACATGTTGTGTTTGTTGGGATCCGATGAATATTGAATACTATGTCAAGTTGATTATCAATCTATCATATATGTTATTTATGTTCTTGCATGCTCTCCGTTGCTAGTAGAGGCTCGGCCAAGTTGATACTTGTGACTCCAAGAGGGAGTATTTATGCTCGATAGTGGGTTCATGCCTCCATTAAATCTGGGACGGTGACGAGAAAGTTCTAAGGTTGTGGATGTGCTTGTTGCCACTAGGGATAAAACATCGATGCTTTGTCTAAGGATATTTGTGTTGATTACATTACGCACCATACTTAATGCAATTGTCTCGTTGTTTAGAACTTAATACCGGAAGGGGTTCGGATGATAACCTCGAAAGTGGACTTTTTAGGCATAGATGAATGTCTGGATAGCGGTCTATGTACTTTGTCGTAATGCCTCTGATTAAATCTCATAGTACTCATCATGATATATGTATGTGCATTGTTATGCCTTCTTTATTTGTCAATTGCCCAAGCCGTAATTTGTTCACCCAACATCTGCTATCTTATGGGAGAGACACCACTAGTGAACTGTGGACCCCGATCCTATTCTTTACATCTGAAATACAATCTACTGCAATTGTTCTTTACTGTTCTTTGCAAACAACCATCATCATCCACACTATACATTTAATCCTTTGTTTACAGCAAGCCGGTGAGATTGACAACCTCGCTGTTACGTTGGGCAAAGTTCTGTGATTGTGTTGTGCAGGTTCCACGTTGGCGCCGGAATCCCTGGTGTTGCGCCGCACTACATTCCGCCACCATCAACCTTCAACGTGCTTCTTGACTCCTACTGGTTCGATTAAACCTTGGTTTCTTACTGAGGGAAACTTGCTACTGTGCGCATCACACCTTCCTCTTGGGGTTCCCAACGGACGTGTCAACTACACGCATCAACCCTCTTCTTCAGGAGAAGTTTCCTCGGCAGGTGACCCACTGGGCTTGGAGGTGCCGGAATCTTCGACTTCATCCCTCTTCCTCTTGTTCCTTGGGGAAACTGTGGAAGGAGGAGAGTGCACTAATTCAGAAGCTTCCGAGCTAGTTTCTTTTTCGGAGGAAGCCACGAATCTGTGAGATCCTGCAACTTCACTCTCGGGACGAGAGGGTTCTTGCGATTCGTCGGTAACGACGGTTCGCTCTTCTACCTCTCCACCTTCAGGAAGGGGAGGAAGAGAAGATAGAACTTGATGGTTCTGTAGGATGAAAAATAACACCAAGGAAGAAATAAGGAAACAAGACAGTAGTCGAAAAGTAGAAGTACAATTCGAGAGAGAAGTTACTTACTTTGGGAAGGGCATGGCTGCCACTATATGGCTCCACGCGACAAGAGGCTGGAACCTCATGTTTCTTGCTCAGCGAAGAAAAACGTCGAACAAGCCTCTCCAAGTCCTTCACAGAAAGGTCCTTGGATACGCAATCAACATCTTCCTCGCCAGCGTACATCCAGAGGGGGTTTTTGCGAGCCTGCAGCGGCTGCACCCTGATCCTAAGGAAGTGAGCAGTGATTTGAACACCCGACAGTTATTTACCGCGGGTGTTCTGAAGCTCATGGATGCGCTTCATTAGAGCATCTGTCACCGTTTTTTCTTCATCGGTAGCTTCGGCGTCCCATGATCGGCGTCGAAGGATTTTTGCGGCACCATCAAAAGGAGCGATGTTGTATTCCTGCGAGTCGACGCACTCCTCTTGGACATATAACCATCTCCGGCGCCATCCTTGGACGGAGTCGGGGAATTTGACGTTGAAGTAGTCAACTTCGGGTCGGACGCAGATGACAACGCCGCCCATATTGTAGGCGACATTGCGAGAGCTGTTGTGCCAGAGATAAAAAAAATGCGTTTCCACAGGCCCCAATGAGGATAGGTCCCGAGAAAGCACTCGCACAACGTGATGAAAATCGAGATATGGAGGATGGAGTTGGGGGTCAGCTGATGTAGCTGAATCCCATAAACATACAGAAGTCCACGAAGGAACTCGTGGATAGGTGTGGAGAGGCCGCGAATGAGGTGGTCGATGAAAGTTACCCGATATCCAATCGGAGGCGTCGGGAAGCGAGTCTTGTTTCTTCATCAGCCCCAGCGTCTTGAGGGTCTTCAGATCCTGGTTGGAGATCTTAGATCTCTCCCACCCAGAGATCTCTGCATTCTCCATCGATGGATTGGTTCCTGGAGCGGTGTGCTTGCTGAGTTTTGTGCGCGGTGGCATCAAGGCTAGCGGAAAGGGAGAACGGAGATGAATGGGTCCGTGAAGAGCTTGAGAACGGCAATGGCGATTTTGAGAGAGAGGAGGCAGAGGTGAGCGTCGTAGCAAAGGGGATAAATAGCTCGATCAGAGAACATGAACCAGATCGAAACAGATGGCGCGACCTAAAAAACAAACAACTCTAGATACGGTGACATCTGGGCCCTACAGTCCGCGGGGGTGCAGATTTGCGTTGACTTGGCCGGCAAACCCAAGAATTCATCAAGTACCACGTGCCCGGCTCCCTGGTGCTAGATGGCCAAAAAACCGAGAAAAAAGGTTTGTGATTTACCATAGAAAAGCAAAATTCGTCGAGAATGGTGCATCAGCAACCACGACCGGACCTCAACTTCGTCGCCTATGGCTACTTTTTTGTAGTGAAAGGAGGCCACGACATCAGCCATGTGTGAGATCTGCCACGAGGCGGCCATGGCCATGCTAGAGTCGGTGGCCCTAGTAGTGGCTTGGTGACACGTGGATGAGGAGGAGGTGGAGACTATGGATGAGGCAGCGCTCGAGGTGATAAAGCATGTTGCTATGACGATGCGCGAGACAAAGGAGCACACTACGGCGGAGGTTGACTAGGTCGCGCAGGAGGCGAGAGGGACAATTGGGCGAGCGAGATGGAGGTCGCGTTGGCCCACATGGAGGCCGAGCGGGTCTAGAGGGTGGTGTGAACCGTTGACCGCCGCCACACCGCCGTCGTACAACGCTGCAAGCAATGTGCCATCTAAGGTGTGTGGCGGCTATCGACTAGCCAAACACTCCGGCAACACCGACCTCACCTACGGCATGGACTAGACGTAGGCCGACCAATAGTAGACGTTGTGTTTTAATTTTGGTTTAATTAGATGTGAGCCTTTTTATAAACCATTTATCTCAACCTAATAAGTATTATCTAGTAAATGTGCCTCTTACATACGGGTCCTAGGGGCATGTGGTGCGGCTTGTACGCTATCCGCACAAACGCACCCCCTCTCAAAATTTTGTGACCTGATAGGTCGCGCAAAACGGATCCGTTTTGGCTGTACCCGAGCGCGTCATCAGAGACCGATATTGAGACGCGACATAACTATTTACATCGACGTATAATCTAATAATTTCCTGGGCACCCTCGTGTCTTACGGAATGCTCACTCGACTCTTCCGTCCGATCAGGATCGCTCGGCTATGTTCACCAACACGTAGCAGCGCGTCCGGACAAATCTCATCGACGGAGCCGACCGAAATTACCCATTCTCCCTACTCCTTCCCCGCAGCCGGTAGCTCGCTCCCCCATTCTCAGTCACCTCCTACGATTCTCCCTCGTCGGCAGCAAGCGGTTCGGTGGAAAGACAAATCGAGCGGTGGGTGGTAGTTTGCGATCGTTTTCTAGAGCGGCCGGTGGTACTGCATCGAATCCGGCGTGCGTGCAGGCACCGGCAGCCGGGCGGCATCGGCGACGAGATCTTGCAGCGCACGTCCATAATCTCCTCTCCATCGTGCTCCGAAGCCTCCGCCCCATCGGAGCCCCCCTCACCTTTCCCGTCCGTGCCCCCGAACCATCAGCCAGCAAGGTCAGCGTCCCTCAAAGTTATAAAAAAGATAAAATTAAACGGAAGAGATCGAAAAAATTCAAGTATCCCGCAATATCACTGGTAAAAAATAATTGAGATATCACAAGTTTTTTTATATAGAGGCTGGAACTAGGGACTCATCATCCTACCACATTAACAAGGAGGCAGAGAATCGAAAGGAAATGTTAAATAGCCCGAAATCATGGGTAAAAAAATAAATCCAATCAAAAGAATATTTATTGTTCATGGAGGATGACATGTGGAAGCCATCTACCACCAGCGTCCTCAACGTTAACAAGGCAGCAGGGGATCAATAAAAAATCCATGTAACCAAAAATCAAGGGTGAAAAATAATATAAGAAATTAAACTTTTATTATTCAGAGATGATATGGGACCCATCTTGCAGAAGTGTCCTCAATGTTACAAAGGAGAGAGGGATCAAAAGAAAAAGTTCAGTAGCAAAAAATCAGGGGTACAAAATAAATCCAAGAAAAGAAACGTTTATTGCACAGAAAGGCTAACACATGGAACCCATTAGCCAGCAATGTCGTCAATGTTAACAAGGCAGCAAGGGATTGAAAGCAAAAGTCAAGTAGCCAAAAATCAGGGGCAAACAATAATCCGCTAAAGAAAACGTTTATTATACATAGAAGCTGACATATAAGACTCATGAGCCAGCAGCGGCCTCAACATTACAAATGTGACATGGGATTGAAGGAAAAATCAACTAGCCAGAAATCACGGGTAAAAAAATTTCCAAGAAAGAAAACATTTATCGTTTAGAGAGGCTGATATGTTAGACTGATGCATGCATTAACTTTGTAGTGTGTTGAAACATATTCTCACATATTTGCAACATATATGATGTTATATCCACGTTTTATATTGATTTTTGAGGATTTACCAATGAACCTCTTTAGTTTGGTTATTACTCTGTGGGACAGGAAAATCATGTTTTCGTGTACTTTTTAACTTTCAAAGACGTAAACGAAGTCAAATTGAACTAGGATTACGAGGATGTCAATATTTCATCAAGAGAAGCATATATGGAGAACTTGGATATCATGAGCTGGGCCAGGACGGCCAATAAGGCCCTGGTGGCGCGCCCAACCAGGGTGGGCAACACCAGGCGTCTTTCCCTCCTCTACCGTCCGATTCTCTTAATTATTTCGCAGACGGACTCCGTCCAACCTAAAAACCCCTATATAAAGGACTTCCCTGAGGCTTCCTCGAGGGGAGAGGGGTGGAACCATAGAAACGTCGAAATAGAGCCAGAACCAACAAAGATTGAAGGGGGAAAGTCCGCTAGAGCTACCACCGGAGGGATCTCCACCTTCTCCAATGTCTCCACCATCATCACCATGATAAAGAGGGAGTAGTCCACTTCTGGACTATAGGTTTGTGGCAGCAAATTGATCTATTTCTCTCTTCTTCTTGATAGATCTAGTATCATATGAGCTACCCAACATGATTATGGTCATATATGTAACTCATATGTGGTGAATCTTTATTCTATGATATTGATATATGAGATGTGAACTTTATGTGTAAGATGTATTGATAGATGCATATCATGTACCCCATTCTAAAGTACTTGTTCTGATCTAACTTGTATGCAATAACATGTGTGGGGAGAAGTGTGTATCAGATGGAGTAGCATGGTGGTAGTAATTAAATATTGATAATAAATTCAAGATGTACTATGGTTTTACCTTTCTCTTGTTGTCTCACTAGGGATAAAGTGAATATATGTGCTATATAGTTATCATGTGACAGTGTGATAATCCTGTTTGTTCAAGGTAGCATATTTAAGATTCAAACATTATGTCGAAATTGATTGGAGTTTTTCCTTTCTTGAGGATTAGAAGGGGGATGTGTTGTGTTATTCTCTATGTTAGGACGCAATGCCCATATTAATGGTTATCAAACACATATTGAAGTTCCACCAATATTATGCCATTAATGCATTGTTTGTGTTCACTACAATTTAAAAAGAGAGTAGACAAGTGAACCTATGAAACCCGGTCCATTTTAAATCATCAGAAACACATTTCCAACACTTTTATCATACTTTATATTTGCTGCAATTTATTAATCCGAAAATAACAAAAATACTTTTTCCACTTACACACACAAAACTCAAAAACCAGTTCCATTTTAATGTTCTTATTTAGCTTGCATATGTTGTTTACTTTTCCTTACTTTTAGTTACCCTTTTATTTACTATTACTAATACAAAACCTTGTGCTTGACAACCACATGGTAGAGTTGGGGCCACAAAGCAAAACTTTAATTGCAGGGTTGTTAGAAGAGGAGAAAAACAAGATAACTCTAGCCAATTCCCCGAGAGTTCGATATAAACGCTCGAGTCATCCTTGTGGAGAAAAGAAGCTTTCTACACACTTTGCACTTGAAGTACCAACGAGTTGGTACACACAGATTTGTTGCCATCAGGAACCCATAGGCAAGCATCTAGCTCGATCAGAGAACATAAACCAGATCGAAACAGATGGCCCGATCTAAAAAACAAACAACTCTAGATACGGTGACATCTGGGCCCTACAGTTCGCGGGGTGCAGATTTGCGTTGACTTGGCCGGCATACCCAAGAATTCATCATGTATCACGTGCCCGGCTCTGTGGTGCTAGATGGCCTAAAAACGAGAAAAAAGGTTTGTGATGCACCATAGAAAGAGCAAAAATCGTCGAGAATGGTGCATCAGCAACCACGGCCGGACCTCAACTTCGTCGCCTACGACTACCTTTTTTTTGTAGTAAAAGGAGCCCGCGACATCAGCCATGTGCGAGATACGCCACGATGCGGCCATGGTGATGCTAGAGTCGGTGGCCGAGGAGGCCGTCATGGTCATCGTGTGCACGAGCTTTGCCACGCCACCACGACAAACAAGTAGGAGGCCACCGAGGCGCGCGATCAGGCCAAACGCCGCGCGGATGATGCAGCGTGGGAGGACCGCGTGGCGGAGGTGGCCCTAGTAGTGGCTTGGTGACACGTGGACGAGGAGGAGGTGGAGACTATGGATGAGGCAGCCCTCGAGGTGATAAAGCATGTTGATATGACGGTGCGCGAGATGAAGGACCACACTACGGCGTAGGTCGACTGTGTCACGCAGGAGGCGAGAGGGACAATTGGGCGAGCGACATGGAGGTCGCGTTGGCCCAAAGGGGGGCCGAGCGGGTCTAGAGGGCGGTGTGAACCGTTGACCGCTGCCACACCGCCGTCGTGCAACGCTGCAAGCAACGCTCCATCTAAGGAGTGTGGGCGGCTATCGACTAGCCAAACCGTCCGGCAACACCGACCTCAGCTACGGCGTGGAGTAGACACTAGGCCGACCAATAGTAGAGGTTGTGTTTTAATTTTGGTTTAATTAGATGTGGGCCTTTTTTATAAACCATTTATCTCAACCTAATAAGTATTATCTAGTAAATGTGCCACTTACGGGCCTGTCGTGCGGCCTGTACGCTATCCGCACAAACGCATCCCCTCTCAAAATTTTGTCACCTGATAGGTCGCGCAAAACGTATCCGTTTTGGTTGTACCCGGGCACGTCGATTCAGACGCGACATAACTATTTACATCGCCGTATAATCTAATAATTGCCTGGGCACCCTCATGTCTTACGGAGTGCTCACTCCACTCGTCCGTCTGATTAGGATCGCTCGGCTATGTACACGAATGCGTAGCAGCGCGTCCGGACAAAACTCATCGATGGAGCCGACCGAAATTCTCCATTCTCCCTACTCCTTCCCCGCAGCCGGTAGCTCGCTCCCCCATTCTCAGTCATCTCTTTCGATTCTCCCTCGTCGGCGGCAAGCGGTTCGGTGGAAAGACACATCGAGCGGTGGGTGGTGGTTTGCGATCGTTTTCTAGAGCGGCCGGTGGTACTGCATCGAATCGGGCGGGCGTGCAGGCACCGGCAGCCGGGCAGGATCGGCGACGAGATCTTGCAGCGCACGTCCATCATCTCCTCTCCATCGCGCTCCGAAGCCTCCGCCCCATCGGAGCCTCTCTGCCCCGACTCCTCCAACTGCCGTACCGCCTCCTCCGCCTACAGCTCTCCCGCCCTTCCCCTTCACCACGCCTCCAATTCCAAAGCTCCCGCCGCCGATGGCGTCACCCGCCTCAACGCCTTCTTCAGACGCCAGGGCGTCGCCTTTGATGACCTAGCGGCCGTGGACATCCGCGGCTCGAGACCCACGATGGTCTTGCTCTCCGATAACTCAGAGTAAGACCACTCATCCCGTTTGTTACAGCGGTTAATCTTCTTCCTCTAATCGAGCTGACACTAACCAATTATGCCCACTCGAGATTTCGAGCAGGTGTGAGCTGATTGTGGCGAGCTACGCGTGTGTGCAGTCGAGCAGCGGATGGTCCTGCGGCGATGCTGGTGGTGAACATGCAACGGAGCAGGATGGCTAGGTGCAGGCAGGTGGCATGGCTCCTCTACTACGCCGGGATCAACGCCTCACCTCTGCTCTTCGCGGACGTCGGACGAGGTAAAGCAATGCTAGGTAGATGGCTAGCTTCAGTTAGGGAGGATTCATCTCCGACAAATCTAACAACTGTCTGGATCCCCAAGTTAGTCGGGTGTTTATAATTTGTACAGGCTCTACAAGGATAAGGCTATCCTGCATCCCATTGCTGAAGTGCCATGTGTGTGTTCTTAATTTCGATTTGTGCCATGTGGCCGCCATTCCATTCTAGTGACAGATTATAATGCGCTCTATTTTTGCGAGTTTGTGCTAGCTTGTACTGTAATCTCTTGCCTACATAGAAAGGAGAGGGGCTCCAGAAACAATTGAGGGACATCATAAATATGACACATTTATTTTCTGAATAAGATTTTGAAGATAACAATGTGCCCCAGCGGCAGGTAACTGTGTGCACCATCGATCGATGGCTTGTTTCTGCACATCCTGAGTAAAGCAAATGTATGTATATGATACTTACTTTGACAAGCTGAATTAGGTTGATATGGAGGGACTGATAATGGGATCAGTGAGCCAGGCTGGTGGTGGTGGTGGGACAAGACGTTGAGATCAAACGACAGAGGTAATATTGTGTACTTGTACTAAGTACTTCTCATTTGTCTGTTGAGCAACTTATCTGATTCTATCATTTACTTCATAATCATGCCCCTTTTTGTCTCCTAGGTGAGCTCAGTTTGGACAGTCCTCGTCAATAACTATGGTAAAGAAGTTCATAGCTCACTTCAGAGCCAGGCACGTCAGCGGCAATCGCCTAGGGGCACTGCTCGGCAACGCCTTGATTGGACCGGGCTGAGAGCCGATACTGTTGGAGATCATTGTCAGCGAGGTTCTACGTCCACTCTGCCGTCGTTTGTTTCTCCGTTTTGTTAGGTGAGCACCCTGATGTCCATATCCTATCGATTTCCACCGGTGTAGTTGGTCTGGAGTTTTGAGATCTGAGTTGCACCTCTCTCTTAGTTTCGTTTAGTTTTTGATGGAGAACTCCATAGATGCTTACGGATGATGCGTGATTTGAGTTGTGAATTTTTTAAGGCAATACCTAGGTCTAGATTTTTTTTGGATAGCATGGTTCTCTGCCGTTGTTACTTGCACATAAGGTATTGATAGCTTTTTTTTTTGAGCAACCGGCAGGAGCACTGCCTTTTCATTAAGTAAGGGGAAAAACCGACCAAACTGTACAAGAGAGAGCATATTTAGATTAAGGTGGAAATATGCCTCAGAAAACCACGCATAGACAAAAGAAACAAAAGGGAAAAAAGTCAGTTAGGTTCGGCCGGTATGGCCAGCCCGAAGCCGTTGATGGCACGATCCCTCTGGAGGACGTCTTCCTTTGCGATATCCGCAACCTCAAGATAGGTATGGCAGCGCCCAGTGAAAATGCGTCTATTTCTTTCCTTCCAAGCATTCCTTAGAACATATAGGAACCGGCCGCTGATACGTTTCTGTTCCTTTGTAGCCTTTCCGGAGATCAAGTCATCCCACCACTCAGAGATGGATTGGTGGGCGTGGCAATTGTCAGGGCTATCATCGTTGTCCGAGGTCTTCATCTGGTTCCAAATGGCCATAGTGAAGGGGAAATCTTTGCATAGGTGGTTGGCCGTCTCGGGCGCTTGTAGACATAGAGGACATAGAGGTTCATGTGGCCAGCCCCTAATGGCGAGCATGTCTGCAGTGAGCAGCTTCCGCGCAGGGCAAGCCAGCGAAAAAGCTTGCACTTCGGCTCAGCGTGAGCAGCCCATATTTTTGTTGCGAGAATTCTAGCATGACCGCCGAAGAACTGAGCCTTGTAAGCAGAGCTGGCACTGTAAGTAGCGTCGGTAGTGAGGGTCCATGATATGGAGTCTGGTTGCTCAGGGACCAGGTTGACGCCTTGGATGATGTCCCAAAGCTCCAAATATTGCGCCAGCTGCGTGGGTGTGCTAATCTTGATGACGAAGCGGATCCAGTTGTTGTCGCTCAACTCTTTGGCAACTGTGCAGTTTTTCGTGGAGGCGATCTTGAATAGGTCAGCCGCCCAAATCGAAAGGGGGCCCCGTCCACACCAGTTGTCGTGCTAGAAGGAGGCAAGCTTTTCGTTGCCAATAGCGATCTTGGTGGAAGCCCTGAAAAGCGCCATGTCAGCATCGTCATAGGGAAGCTTTGATCCCGCCCACGTACGCTCAGGGTCGGTCCATTGCAGCCAAGGCCAGCGGAGCCTCAAGGCTCTTCCATATCTTTCAATATCCGGCATTCCCAAGCCCCCGCAGTCTTCGGTCTGCACACCGTTTTCCAATTCACGAGGGCTTTCCCTTGGGCCGCATGTTCGCCCTCCTCCCCCGCCCAGACGAAGGTCCTGGCAATCTTGTTGATCCTGTCCCTAACCCATTTAGGCAGCGGGATGACCGTAGAGTGGTATATACCGGTAGCCATGAGGACCGTCTTAGCTAGGATGACTCTTCCAGGCCGCGCTAAGTTCTTGCCCATCCATCCCGGCAACTTTCCGGCAATCTTGTCGATGAGTGGATGTAGGTCGACCTTTCGGAGGCGTCGAAAGTGGAGAGGTAAGCCAAGGTATTTTCCAGGGAATCTGGCCAGTTTTTTTTTAGATAAATGGCACTAAGTGCCCGACTTTAAATTAATAAAGCCCCACAGGTTCACAACAATTCATTACACGCTGCGGCATACAGCTTAGGCAAGGAAAGTAGAAACTGCAACTAGACTGGGGTCGGCCTCCCCTAACAGACCGAGAGCCAGAAAGAAGGTGCATCATCGTCATCCGCCCCCTGGGATGAAGAAGGAGGATGCAGCATCAGGTGTCGTCCGGAAGGTGGAGCGCGTGTATCCGTCTGAGCTCGGAGATCAGCCACCTAAGCCAGGGACGGTCTTGTTTCTGATAAGCCAAAGCGCCCAAGATTGTGCCAGGAAAAGGCACCAAATCATTCTACGTGCCCGACCCGTGAAATTGACGAGAATCGCAAAGAATTGCGGGAAGGAGGCAGGGCACCAGCTGCACTGAAGGATGTCTCTGAGCACGCTCCAGGTGAACACGGCCAAAGGACTGGTAAAGAAGATGTGGTCCGCCGTCTCTCCTTCCCCGCAGAGAGCGCAATTGCCGTTGCCCGGGCCGTGTCTCGACAGAATGTTGGCACTAGAAGGGAGACGATCAAGTACTAGCTGCCACGCAAAGATGCGTATCTTAAGGGGAACTTTAGCCGCCCACACGTCCTTGAAATGCGCCACTGTCGCCCCTTGAGACAATCGCGCATACAAGGATTTAACAGAGAAGTTCCCATCACTCTCGAAGCGCCAGGACACCTTGTCCGGGCCTTCAGTCAGCACAGTCGAATCGATCAGGGATTGAAGCTCTTCATGTGCTGTGGTCAGCACCTGATCCAACTGTCTTCGAAATCTCAGCGCTCATTGGAGCCACACACCTGAGCCACGGAATCCATTTGCGTAGACGCAACATTGAATAAACCTGGGAACCGATCTTTAAGAGGTGCTTCCCCCACCATCGATCCATCCAAAACTTAGTATCCCTTATGGAGTGCTGAGCGCGTAACTTGAACAGATGCTTTATTTTGTGAATACTGCGCCAAAACTGGGACCCCGCTGTCCAGAAGCCGAGAAGATGTCGTCTGAGTTGTTGTACTTTGCATTGATCAGCTGTCTCCACAGTTGGTTGACATCCTGATACATCTTCGAGACCCATTTCATCATAAGGGCGACGTTCATCAGCCTGGAGTTGACTATCCCCAGGCCCCCACAGGCCTTAGGTCTGCAAACTGCGGGCCAATTGACCAGGTGAAATTTCCTCTTCGGTCCCACCCCTTCCCAGTAGAAGCGAGCTCTGTGTGAATCAAATTTGGCATGGATGCCGTCTTGGAGCAAGAACAGGCCCATCGCATACGTCGGAAGGTTGGCAAGGCAAGCGTTGGACAGAATCAGCCGTCCTCCCGACGACATGAATTTGCCCCACCAAGGTTCCACTTTGGCAGCCAGCTTTCTGACGAGGAACAACCATTGTTCCATGGTCAGCGCTCTATCCGAAATAGGGAGCCCGAGGTAAATGAATGGAAACTCCCCCAATTTGCAATTTAACTGGTCTGCCACCCTCTGTTGCCGATCCGGTGATCTCCCCATGACAATCACCTCAGATTTATGATAGTTGATCTTTAGGCCTGACATGTCCTCGAAGCACATAAGGATGAACTTGAGGTTAATCAGTTGCTGCTCATCATCCTGGATCATGATGATAGTGTCGTCCACATATTGAAGGTGAGTGATTCCCCCCGGAATCAAGTGTGAAACAACCCCCGCTATGTGTCCAGCAGAGTTGGCTAGCCGGGAAGTCAGTGAGGATGTCCAGCAGGTCAATGTCCGCATAGCGCACCGGAAAGATCTCCGTCTTCGTCATGTTGGTGACAAGCCCACTAGCTTTTCCGAAGCAGTCAAGGATAGAGGAGATGGCACTGAGGTCGTCCTTGCGGGGGTTCACAAAGATCCCAGCATCACGATTTATTACATCCATGCGGTGCTGGTCAGTTGATATGTGATGTATTTTTGACCCCCTCCATTAAACTTGGTGGTCATATTTCTTTGTAAGACATTTGCTACATGAAGCGTAAGGTATGTTAGCTTCTGATAATAGGAATTATTACATCCATGCACACATAGCTTATGTGCATACATCACATATAATCTGACATTTGTTATTTGCATATAATCTGTGTTAGTTGCTGATAAGATTTTTTTTATATTAAATACATCTTGTTCATACAGGCGTAGTGTTTCTTCTACACATAGGATGTACATTTATACCCAATGTTGTACAATAGAATTTTCCAAGTGCTTATAAATGTAATAATCACTATGTTGTATTGTATGTAATTTTATACACATAAGATAGAAAATCATGATTAATGTATTTTTTTACACATAGGGTGTATTTTTTTTCCTGAAATTTTTAAATCATATGTTTATGCATAAAGAGGATGTATTTTTTTTCCGTTTTGTACATCCCAAATCATGCTCACATGATGGGTTTCTACTGCATAAAATCATTGACATATGTAATTTAATTCTTGCAAGATGTAAATTTTAGCCATAGCTACAGAGTTGGCTTTGCAAGTTTGTGTATTAGGAATTTAGGATGTATTAATTCTTGAAACATGAGTCTTTTTGTCCGTGGTCCAAATTAGCTTCAGCCATAACAGACTGTAAATTACTAGGAAAATGACATCTACATTTTCTCTGTATGGACTCACCTAGGCTGTTACTTTTAGTGATTCATCCTATGGTTATCAGGATTTAGCTTACAATATGGCTAATAGCACTGGTATATAATTCTTTTTTGTTGTACTTGATTTCAAAACAATTCTCACAAGCCAGCATGATAGCATGTATATTTCCTTATGTAGGCTGTAACTTCTATAACTGTCCCACTAGGTACCTGGCATATTAGTTTATTTCCTTATGGCAGCATGTATATTCTCTTATGTAGGCCGTAACTATCTCAACTCCCCGCTAGATTTTATTACATGCAAGCCAATCTAAGTTGCTATTTTATATGAAGAGATGGCACATTAGCATGGCAGCATGTATATTCTCTTATATAGGCTGTAACTATCTCAATTCCCCGCTAGATTTATTACATGCAAGCAATGTAATGTGCTATTTAATATGCAGAGATGGCATATTAACATGTTGCCCACACGCCACCATCGAAGCATGTACAAAAAAAATATACTTAACTTTTTTTTGTCTGTCATTTTTCTTACAGTTCATAAAAACTCAGCTTCCTATTTCATCCTATGGAGCACTCATGTCACCTGCAATTGGAGTGAGCATAAGCCTGAAGAAGGATGTTTTCTTCATCTCATACATGTCATTTGGGATTGGTTATTGAAATTTTGGATCTCACAACTTTGTAAAATACTAGATGCTCTTTTCTTCATTTTTTTCACGGCAAACCTTTTTATACATCCTGTGTCATTTTAGTCCTGCTACAAAGTACAGTATATCAGTTTTTCCTACTTTTTCGAGTGATCTACCATTAGATCTGGCTTGCTTTGTATCCATGGATCTTTTTTACATCTAAGCACTGTTTCTTCTTGGGATGGGAGACAGGTGGGTCGGTGTAGGTGATCCAGTTGAATCACCCACACAAAACAATTTTTACATCTAAGTTGTTTTGGGCAGTAGAATCTATTCTATAAATTTGGATGAGCACTTGATGCAGAAGCAACTTTACCTTGATCAGGTTTCTTGAACAGCGAACCTTTTTTTTATCAGCTACTTTTTGTCTGGGTTAATTGCACGTACTCCATTTTCTACCTATTGGTACTGCCATGGAGTTTTTAGCCACCGGCGGCAGTAGGAAGAAGAGCGAGCGGGTATTGTTTCTGATTTGGATCTCTAGGTCTTTTTGTTATGTTACGGGCACATTTGTTACGGTCTGCAGCTAGCCTATTTATTCGCGCGCTGCGCATAAACCAAGCTATAAAACGGGTTCAGGAGCTCATGCTATTTTAGGTAGCTGTCCCTATCAGGTTTTGGGACCATTTTCCATTTTCGGAAATTTTCTCTTTCAGACAGAGGGGGCACCCTGTAAGAGCATCTCTAACAGAGTCCGTAAATCCTGCCGGAACTGAATTTTTCCGGCGGATTTACGGGTTCGGGCCGAAAGTGGCGTAGAACAGCACCTGAATCGGTGGGCCGGCCCGTATCGGAAGTTCGGGGGCCCGAGAAACTGGACCGTCGACCCGTATATATGCAGGCCGCGGAGGGGAGTTGCGTTCCAAAACCCTACTCCCTCCGCCGCGCGCACGGTTGGACTTCCGGCGAGCAATCGCGAAGCCACCGCCGCCGCTTCTCCTCTCTTTCCACCACCACCACGACCGCATGGCCGGGGCAAACAGCGGAGGTAGGGGACGCGGGCGGATTGGCGGGAGCAACTCTCCGCCGCGCCCCCCGTCTTCCAGTCGGAGGCCGAGCGGTGCAAATGGAACCGCAGCGAAGGCGCACGGAAGCGGAGCGCGCGGCGCTGGACCAACTGGGGTCTGACGCCGCCGGGGAAGCTCGCGTGCTATGCAAATAGCGGCGAGGGGTCATCCTCGGCCGCGTCCGGCCGTGCGCTGTGGCGGCCCGCCTACGACAACAGCGACGAGGAGGAGGAGGAGGAGGAGGAGGAGGAGGAGGAGGAGGAGGAGGTGCCGGAGGAGGAGGAGGAGGAGGAGGAGGAGGTGCCGGAGGAGGAGGAGGAGGTGCCGGTGCGCACCCTCCAGCTGCAGTCCGGGGACTTCGTCCTCAATGACGAGGAGGAGGCGACGGCGGTGCAACAGGTGTCTGTCATCTCCGCCGCCGAGGCGCGCGCGCTTCCGCCGCGAGGAAGAGGAAGCCGTCCGTGCCATGTGGGAGTACGAGGCCGCGCAGAAGGAGGCGGCCGTCCGCCGCGTGAAGCAGGAGGTCGTCGACCTCGACTCTGAGTAGGTCGCCGACAGCGTAGTCTTCCGCGGCGCGTATAGTAGCTCGCCGCCGGCGAAATTAGTTAGTTTTGGAGGTGGTCGCCGACGACCACCTCAAATGCAATGTATCTATCGATCGTAGCACCCGAACTATGCTTAAATATGTTTGAATTTCAGTTCTACTGCTTGTTTGCGATGATATCTTTGCCGGCAATTTTTGAAATCGACGTTTTTTGGTTCCGAATACAGGTGTTGTTCCGCGTCACGCTAAAAATCGCTCGCTTTTGGTTTTTCGGGAGACTGAACTCAATTTTTTCGGTTCGGAAGAATAAGGGCTCTGCTAGAGATGCTCTAAAGTAAACCGGTAACCGGGCACTCCCTAGCCACGTCCTAAATTAACCGGGTACTTCCTAGCCACGTCCTTACATCGCGGAGATGCCTTTTACGCCCACCAAAGACACTAGAAATGTTTGGTCAACCTCAGTCCATTTCTATTCCACGGTCAATATAGAGTTTCAGGAGGATAACTTCGGAGTTTTGTGTGCGAGCTGAGGTAATCACTTTATTGTCAAAAAAATGTATCGCCACAAAAGGTTATTCTTCATCAAATTTTGTTTTGTTAATTTCTTTCTTCTTATGTGGCATCTGACAAATTTAACAAGAATTCTGATGCGATTTTCAAGCAATGGATTGTAAGGTGGTTTAGTCGGAGTAGATGGAGTACCTAGGTGCCCATGCACCTGATAATTAAAAAAATCAAATAACTATTTTCAGATATTGTGAATAGTACATATCTATTTATATATTGTGAACAATGCAATCTGTCTTTTTTATGTAGGCTATATAATTCAATATTTTAGATTCAGATTTGACATACGCAACCTACATACAATCCATCCATAATTTAAGACACATGCATATGCTCCTGTCAGCAGAAAAAACATTTTAAAATATAAAATAAATTTGAACAAAAAATTTGCGGTATATGTCGACATTTTATGTGTCCTATGCAAAAAATACGACATAAAATATCGGTTTTGCGTGAAACAATTTTGTGAACACACAGAACATGAACATGTATGCGAGACATTTTTTGTCAATTTTGTTTAAAATTTTATAATACTTTAGAATTCATTTTCAAAACCAGTAGCACATATTCTTGGATGCAAAAAAATACCATGTCCATATTTTACTGAACTAGGGTATATTTTACCCCAGACAATCTTTTTTTTAGGGAAGCCCAGACAATATTTAAAAGATCCAGAAAGACTTGATTGCATTTACTTCTATCCTAACAGTACAAGTTCGGTGGATCGGATAGGCCTCAATAATACAGCATTATTCATTAGGGCATCTCCAACGGGACGACGCAAACGGACGCTGAGCGAGTGTTTGCATCCGCCGGGTCAAAAAAATGCGTCGGATCCCTACTCCAGCGGGGCGACGCATAGTGACCGGCCGTCTGCGGCGACGTAAACCCGGCTTAAATATGCGCCTCGGATGCGTCTCTGCGGACGCTGCGGAGCGCGCAAAGTGTCCGCTCGTGTCTGGCGGACGTTTTGTCGGGCCACCTGGCAGCAACCCTGGTTTGATGCGTCTTCTCAGGCGCGCCAGTGATTGACGCTGTTGCGTTGCTTCAGCAGTCTGTGCCACGTTAATGGCGATGCCTCGCCTGCCGAGCGGCTGCCGCCCACCTCCGCCAACGCAGTAATGACGACGCCACACGTCCCGTGGCCGTCGCCTGCCTCCAGCCTATATAAAGAGGGCGCGCGCTCTTCTTCCTCATCCACTCCTCCACACAAACCCTAGTCGCAACAAGCTCCACTGTAGCGCTGCCTCGCTCTTCCTCCGACGTAGCCAGTCCCGCGAGGAAGTCCATGGCAGGTCCTAGTGGCCGGCGAGGAGGTCGAGGCCGTGGGGCTGGGCGACCCCGGGGCCGGGGCAGGGGCCACCGTGGTGGAGCAGCTACCGCCCCACGGTCGCCGTCGCTTGCGCCCTCCTCGTCTTCGCAGGAGGAGCGCTGCTTCGAGTTACTCTTCCGCATTGACGATGACCCACTCGGCATCAAGCGGCTCCCGGACAAGTTGGCCGAGTTCTTCGATGACGTCGAGCCGGCCCAGTAGCAGCTACGGGAGGCCAACTACAACTTCTTCTTGTGGCCTGTCGAGGTCTTGTTCGACGGGCAGGGTAAGATGTATCTGCACACAGGGTGGGACAAGTTTGCCTGCGACCTCGCGCTCGAGCCCAGCTGTCAGCTCACCTTCCTCTACGAGGGGGGCGGCGAGATGATCGTCAAGGTGTTCGACGACACAGCCTACCGGAGGCACTACCATACCGGCGAGTCCGGCTCAGATACCGACAGTTAAAACTGTTAGAGTGTTGTTTCTTTGCAGCAAATATGGCTACGAGCCAATTGAAGTCAATAGTGGTGGTTTCTGGATGTTCTTCCTCGAAAGGACCAATATGGCTATCATCACCAACTGGATTTTCCAGTTTGGGGTGGTTGGGAGTGTCTGAGAGTGTTCTTTCTTGGCAGCGAACATACGGAAGCAACACTACTGGCTTTCCTAATTTTCCAATATTTAAATTTGTGTCAACCATGGTTCAAACTATGTATTAGTTTGTGTAAATCATGTTCCAAACTATGTATTAGTTTGTGTAAAACTATATACCTAACTATGTGTTAGTTTGTGTAAAACCATGTGCCAGTGTTCGTTTGTGTAATATTTGGAATTATGTTTAAATGGAAAAGAGAAAAAATAAGAAGTTGAAAAAAAAATACGTCAGCCCGCTGGAGGCACCCCCAGACGCAAATGGACACGCAGACATAAACAGTCATTTTCACGTCCACCAGACGATGCAAACGGACATTTTGAGCGTTCGCCGTTGGAGATGCCCTTACCAAGGTGCATGGATGGCTCACTGGGTTCAATAAATGTATCTCGGTTTGTTAATAAATTGACTTGACAGATTCAAAAAATGATGATTGTTTCAAATATATTCACAAGAGTTAATAAAATGTTCGCCAGTTCAAAAGCATTCACAAGTCCAAAAAAAATGCCTAGCGGGCAAAAATCTTGACGGAAGTTCGTAAAAATAGTTCATATGTTCGAAAAATGTTCACGGATTCAAGAAAATGTTTAAAGATTCAAAAAATATTATCCCCTTGACATGCATAAATATTTTATGTACTTGAGAACATGATGCCGCATGGATTGGTACGTTAAGGGTGTGCGTCTGATACTCCTGTCCGCCTGGTGGTCGCTTTAACGCCCATAACATATACAGTATTAGAAAGGTTCCCTAAAGCTTGGTCCATTTCTATTCCACGGTCAATTGTATCAAGAGGATAGATTTGGAGTTTTATGTGAGAGCTGAGGTAATCACTTCACTATCAAAGAAAAGGTAATCACTACAAAAGGTTAGTCTTCAGAAAATTTAGTTTTGTTTTTTTCTTCTTGTATGGCATGTGCCATGTTTAACAAGTTTTACGAGGAGATTTTAGAGCAGTGGATTATAGGGTGGTTTAACCGATTTATTACGTTGTAGCACCTAGGTGCCTGTGTACCTTATACATAAAAATATCAAATAACTCTTTTTAAAGGTGTAAGAAAAAATTGATATAATTCATGCACCCATATGTAGTCCCTCCGTCCACAAATAAGTGTACGTGCCGGTTTTCTAAGAAAAATTATGAAGTGGAGTGAAAAATACATCGAGAACATGCATCTTTGCTCTTTAATTTTTTCACCTTTAATAAGCTAAGTGCACGTAAAAAACAAGTAGAACATATGCTTAATAGTGATTGCATTGGGAAGTTAGGAGTACATTCTTTTGTGAACGAAGTTTAGAGCTATAAGGGCATCTCCAACGCGGCGACCCATCCCGCGCCCGCGCGTCTGGATGGGTCGAACCGGATAAAAATCCGGCCCAGCGCGCGGACCCATCCCTAAAACGGATGGCCACGCCGTCTGGGATGACCCCCGCCCGAGGCTGGCTGCTCGCGTCCTCCCCTGGCCCGCCTGTCTGCCTCCCAAAAAATACCCACTCCTCTCCACTCCCAAAACCTAGAGATGGTCGACGAAGCTCCTACCGCCGCCACCACCACCATCAGAGACGAGGCCGTTGTCGCTACTCCCGTGGAGGCGGATCCTGTCCTAGACGCTCGGGTGGTCCCGGAGCCTAGGCCGGCTTTGAAGAAGGCGAAGCCCGAGCTCACCGCGGAGCAGAGGGCGATCGAGAGCAAGAAGCGGGCCGATCGGTGCAGGGCGCACGAGCAACGGAAGAAGGAGTCCGCTGCCACGGAGGAGCGGCTGAGGGCGGTGGAGCAGCTCCTCCAACTCCAAATGGAAGCGAAGGCGAATGTCATGCAAGAGCATGCCATGCTCTTTTACGGCCACGCAGCACTAGCTCAACACATGATCGTGCCGGGCACCGGGACGGCCTCGGGAGGGGGGGGGGAGGAGAGCTCGGCCTCGTCTGTGACCCAGCCGGTTCCTCCAAGGTCAACAACCCCGCCGACTTCCCCATTTGGGTACACACCCGACGCGCAGGAAATGTCGGCCGAGCGTGCGCCACCATCTATGCAGGCAGCGTCCACCGTGCATGCCCCTCCGTATTACCCTCCGACAATGCCGACCACCATGCCATATGCGTCGACAAAGCAGGATCCCCCGACACCTCCCATTGACATAGAGGACGATACCACTGGCCATCCCGGCAGCATGAACATCAACCAGGAGCCGCTGTTCGGTAACGAGCTCACACAACCCGTAACTGCACAAGCTCGAGGTCGCCGGGTTTGCAATAGAACCAGCAACTACACGACGCAGGAGGACAAAATGCTCGTTGATGCATGGTTAACAATTGTGCAAGATCCTTTGACAGGTGCCGAGCAGAAGGGGACCGTATTTTTTTTTTGAAAATTTTAAATATATATATTAAGCAATAATATTTGGATTACAATCATTCCAGGCTGTCCTCGACACGCAGGTCGGGACCGAACCCAGCAACACGCCACAACTCAACTCTCTACGACTAAATTGACAAAGCCCATGAGCCACTTCATTACAGCATCGATCAACTTTGGAAATCTGCACAAATCTGTCTAGAGGCTTCTTCCTCCTAAACTCTTTGACAATGATGCTCATTTCAGATCTGTTAGGGCTTTCTTTTCCTAGAGCTTCAGTTACTGCCAAGCAGTCAAATTCAACAATGATGTGTGAAGCACTATTATCAATCGCAAGCTGAAGCCCATTGAGACAAGCAGCTGCTTCAGCGACCACCGCAGATCGACAATGAGGAATCAATCCCCACGCAGAACAGACGATGGTTCCCATAGAATCTCTAATCACCGCTCCCCACGAGCCAACAACATTACATTTTACCCAGCCCTCTTGGGGTTTCTCCCAGTACTTCACTTTGTTATCAGAGCTAACCAAAGATTCTTTTCTAGTGTCTTGATTTGGAAAAACAGAACCCTTTCCTTTCCTATCCACAGAACCACATCCTGCATTTAAACTTTGGGTAGTGGTTAGATAATTTTGAAGAAAAGAAATGGAGTTTTGAACAGATGCAAGGCCATCATCAAAAATAATGTTGTTTCGGTGATGCCAAGCTCTCCACCATAAGAACATCATCTTGCACCTCATGTCATGATCAAGCCTGTCTAACAGAACAAGAACCCAGTCATTACCAGATTGGGCCAAGACTGACTCAGGCGGCAGGTTCCACACTTTTTTAAGCCCCTGTCTTAGAGCAAGAGCCTTTGTGCAAACCATAGTTGCATGGTAACCTGTCTCATCTTGCATACCACAAATCGAGCAAGTAGGGAGGATATTAGGAATTCTTCTAGCTCGATTTGCCTGCACAGCTAAACTGTTAGTAGCTAATTTCCAGGTAAAATTTTTTACCTTCGGGGGGGCCTTAGTATTCCATATCACCTTCCAAATATCCCTATCTCTATTTGTGCTACCACTCGAGCTAGGAGGCTCCGCAAGCTTTAAATCTAGAGCCAGATTATAAGCACTCTTCACAGTAAACATGCCATGGTTCTCTAAAGTCCAAGAGATAAAATCTGTTTCATTGTAAGATGGTAATCTGATGATTAGGACAATATCTGCATCATGTGGTAGAAAAGTACTTCTTACCAACTCTTCTTTCCACGTGTGGTTTTGGTGGTCAATAAGTTGAGACACTCTTCTTAATCTCGAATTATTTATATTGCATGAGATTTTTAGATTCCCTCTTGGGATCCAATTGTCCCTCCAAATCCTCACATTTTCCCCGTTACTGATTCGCCACATGGCACCTCTCTTCAGCAACTCCAGCCCATGCATAATTCCTTGCCATCCAGGAGAGGTATTTTGGATGAACGCAGTGTCCATTAAATCCCCATTTGGATAGTATTTTGCTTTCATTAATTTTGCGCATAAGCTGTCCGGATAGGCGATCAACCTCCAGGCCTGCTTGGCTAATAATGCTTGATTAAAAAGATGGAGGTCTTTAAACCCCATTCCTCCTTGACCTTTCCTTCTCGTAATTTTTTGCCAGCTCATCCAATGCATCCGTCTTCTTTCTTTTTCATCTCCCCACCAGAAATCTCTTGTTAGTTTCATCAACTCTTCACAGAGGCCTTCAGAGAATTTAAAGACACTCATTGGATTGGTAGGTATAGCTTGGATCACCGACTTGATCAGCACATCCTTGGCTCCACTGGACGCATATTTTTCAGCATAGTCAGAGAATTTCCTTTTTAGCTTCTCTTTAACCGGCTGAAATTTACCATCTTTCATGCGCCCTTCTGGCACTGGCAAACCTAGGTACTTCTCCTCAAAGCCCACAGTTTGTATGTCCAGAATGTTAGCCACACATTGGCCTTCCTCCAACGTGCATTTGTTACCAATCAGCAAGGAGCACTTTTCAGAGCTTAGTAATTGGCCAGTTGCTCCTTCATATTTATTCAGAACAGTCTTGATTTTATTTGCTTGGTCTGAATTTGCTTCAAAAAATAAAAGACTATCATCAGCAAACAGTAAGTGAGAGATTCCTGGGCTTCTTCTGCAAACCTTAATTTCTTTTATTTGTCCCTCATCTACTTCCTTCTGTAATAGTCTTGAAAGTCCATCTGCAACAAATAAAAAGAGATACGGGGATAGAGGGTCACCCTGTCTCAACCCTCTAGATGGAGAGAATTTCTTGAGCAGCTCACCATTGAAACGAACAGAGTAGGTAACTGTTTTAACACAGGCCATAATCCAACTAATCCATTGATCCGCAAAACCAAGCTTACCCAGAACACCTTGAAGATAATTCCAATCAACACGGTCATAAGCTTTTGCCAAATCAAGCTTATAGGCACAGAATTTACCTTTTTTATCTTGGCATTTTTGGAGAGAATGGATGCATTCAAAAGCAATCAAAGCATTGTCCGTGATCATTCTTCCTGGGATAAAAGCACTTTGATTCGGTGCAATTATATCTTGAAGAATCGGTCTCAGTCTATTCACCAAACATTTTGATACCACTTTGTAGATAACATTACATAAGCTAATTTGTCTGAAATCTCTAAGGCAAACAGGGTTCTTCTTTTTGGGAATTAGGACAATAACCGTGTCATTGACACCTTCAGGCATACTTTTAGTTGCGAAGAAGTTTTTGATAGCCGCAATGATGTCTTCTTTAAAAATCCCCCAATGCCTTTGAAAAAACCTCGCTGGAAACCCGTCTTTGCCAGGGGCTTTCAAGGGTCCAATTTGGAATAACGCATTTGCAATCTCATCATCAGTGAAGGCAGCACATAATCTCTCATTAATGTCCTGTGAAATCTGAGGTTCAACATCATCCAAAATGATCTCCGGATTCACATTTTGGTCTGCTTTGTACAGCTCCTCAAAAAAATTTGTCGTCATCTCCTTCATTTGTGTTTTGTCATCTGTATTAGACCCATCAGATTTCTGAAGCTTTTCGATACTGTTCTTTTTTGCTCTCCAAGTAGCTTTCCTGTGAAAGAACTTCGTGTTACGATCCCCTTCTTTTAGCCAACTAATCCTTGATCTCTGTCTCCAGTACACTTCTTCCTGCTCCAGCAATTTATCGAGTTCTCTTTCAATTTCTCTCTTTTTCTCTTCTTCCTCAGTTTTATTTCTCATATTAATATTCTTCAGCTTCTTTCTTAACTTCCCAATTCTGCCATTTAGCGACCCAACCGTCTTCTTTCCCCAAGCCTGCAAGCAATCCATTACACCAGAGAGATTTGATGCAACAGCACCCAGGTCTTTCGGCTTGGAGTGATTTTCCCACGCCGTTTTAACTTCTTCCACCAGAGATGCTTCAGATTCCCATACAGCTTCATATCTTCTAGGTTTAGCATCAGCATTCATTATCTCCTCTTTGCAAAGGTCCAGGAGGATTGGACAATGATCTGACCGGGAAGAAGTAAGATGAGTAACATTACAATTTGGGTACAGATCAATCCAACTAGGTGTCGCTACAGCCCTATCCAATCCCACTTTAACATTATTTACACCTTTTTGTTTATTATCAAACGTCCAAGGTGTTCCTTTAAATCCTAAATCATGTAAGTCACAGTGAGAGAGAACTTCTCTAAAATCAAGCATTTGTTTTTCATTTCTCTTCTTTTTTGAAAGATGTTCACATTGCCACATGGCCTCATTAAAGTCACCTATCATAAGCCAAGGAAGGTTTAACATAGGTTTTAATTTTTTTACCATGTCCCACATTAGATGCCTCATGTGTGTTTTAGGTTCTCCATACACAAAAGTGCACCTCCACTTTATTTCACTTTTCAAATCGGTCACGATTACATCAATGATTCTATTATTAATTCCCTTCAGCTCTACTTCTATATTCTCATGCCAGAAGAGGGCTAGACCTCCCCCCTTCCCTTCTTCATAGAAAGTCACTACATGTTTGAGGCCCAATCTCCAGCGCAGGCTTTCAACCACATCAGTGCGCTTCTGTGTTTCCGACAAGAACACAAGCTGAGGATTATGAGTGTGCACTAGGCGTTCAAGATCCTGAACCGTCCGGGAGTCGCCCACCCCCCGGGGGTTCCAAGCCAGGGCTCTCATTGCTTCTGACAAGCGCTGTCATTAGCGCCTGTCAGTTGACCAGCGGCCCCATGGCTGGTTGCCTCCGAGTTTTCCTCCTCAGTTCCTCCGTCCTGTTGCTCCACCTCTTGGCTTCTTTCCTCAGTCACCTTGTTGCGCTTGTTATCAGATCCCCTGAACCTGATAATAAAGCTTTGCCCACCATCAGCTGTGCTTGTATCTTCCGACACCTGGCGCTTGCCAAGCACTTGGGTCTTCTTCTTCAGAAAAATAGCAGCAGTCTTCTCAGCATCTCCCTTCAATTCTGCACACAAGCTCCCATCCTCTCTCAGACAATCCAGGATGGACGGCACCTTCATCGGTCCCAGCTTTGGCTGTTTTGCCTTCCTGGCCCAGCGTACCCTCTTGGTGGTCTCCACCGTTGCCTTTGTCACTTGGTCATCAGTGATCCCTATAGCAGGCCCATCCACAACCTGGAGGTTGTTGATAGCTTCAGCTAAAACATCTTGCACTAGCTGCGGCACGGCCTTGGTTCCTTCCTCTTCATGATGTCCTGCGTTGATGATTTTCCCCATGGAGTCAGTCTCAGGCGTAAGCTTCCATCCAGAGCTAGCCGGAGAGAAGTGCAGGCTTCTTTTTATTTTTTTGTCATCAGCAGGTACATAGTAGCTACGGTTTTCAGACATCCTAAATGGAGAGGCTCGTTGTTCTTCACAGTACTTGATGATCTTCTCTTCCTCTGGCAGCATGCAAGCTCTCTCTTGATGCCCAAACAGACCACAGAAGAAACAGAAATGAGGAGCTCCTTCATATTTGACCTCATACCTCTTTGGCTTGCTTCCTTCCTTGCCAGAAATTGGGATCCACCTCCTGATTGGCATCTCAACATTGTGTTCAATCCTGATTCTGAGAAACGTGGCCCAGACATGACCGTGGTTATCTTTTCCTACTTCCCTCACCTTTCCCAGGAACTTTATTCCAATCTTCTCTCCCCATTCTTTTGTCATCATAGAGAAGGGCAGATCCAACACTCTCACCCATATGGGCATAATATTGATTGGCACATCAACAGCTGCAGAGACACCATCATACTTTGCCACAAGGAAAGCTTCATTGTTATACAGCCAAGGTCCTCCCTTCAGAATGTGCTTATAGTCCCCCTCTTTATCCAGCACGATCAAGAACTTCTTCTCTCCAATCCCCTTCTCTGTCATACCTCCCTGTAACTGCCATACCTGTCTCATCCTCGCAAACAAACCAGCGGTGTTAAAAATCCGCGTGGTATTGTAACGCCCAACCACAATCCATGGTGTCTTGATCTTCTTCTTTGCCTCCTCAAAATCCACTACAAGCACATCTTCATCTTCAGGGGCATTTGCCACACTGATTTTCCTATCAGGCTTCTTCCTTCCCCTGTCAGCAGCAATGGCAGAGGCCATAAGCTTCTTCTCTGTTGCCACTGCCCTAGCAGCAGCCAGCTGATGTGCTCCAGTGCGTGCAGTCATGGGTCTTGCCTCAGGAGTCTGGTTTTCACCAGCACTGCTCGTAGCTTTTTCACCCATCTTCTTCTTCCCCGAAGCAATCTCAGTCCTCTTGTCCATCTGCTCTCTCTGTGGCTTGTGAGTGTATTGTCTAACAGATTTTTTACCAGTGTCAATTGCCTTGCTCAGAGATATATATTCCATTGATTTGCATGTTTTTGGACAGCAATCGACCATCATAATGTTGGGCCAGCCGAGAGATAAATACTTTTGATTTGAACCAATACTCTTCCTTTTTTAAGATATTTCATATCAGTTTTACCAGGTTTAGAATCATTGGCTGATTTGCAAATACTTATTCTGTTACTTCCACCACCTTTATCAATAATAAATTTTGATACTCTACCATCGCTTGAATTGTTCATGGACGAGCAAGTATTTTCCAGCGTGATTTCCTTCTCTATCCTAGTAATTTTTCCATCTCCACTAATGCAATCCATCGAGACAGTATCCTCTTTTATTTGATTTTCAACTATTCGAGGTAAGCGCAGAAGGGGATCCGGACTTACCTTTGTCAACTCCGATTTCTTGCGATCCTTGCACAAGATCGCCATCGCCCGTTGTCTCAGGCTATCTATTTCTGGGCAGAATCGTCCCTGATTCGTCTCCTTTTGCATCAGCGCAGGAGAGTTCATCTTGCTTGTGGCCGCTTTGTTCGCGATTTTCCTCGCTCGGAGGTGGAAATCCAGCCCATCGAGGAGACCTCCTGGAGATCTCTCCACGAGCGTCGTATAACGCACCCAGGATCCTGGGCCGTCGGGGGGCTTGACCGCCGTGATGGCGGTGCTGGGGATGATGGCCGTCGCCAGAGGCGACGCCTGTTGAGATCCGTACATTACGGTGTGGAAATGCTGTAATGCCAATCGCTCCGATGGGGACCGTATTCTGGCGCCGAATATATGAATACTTCCATGAACATCGCCGGTACGGAGAGGAGCCATTTGACAGCGACCGCAGCGAGTTGTGCCTTCAAAATAGGTGCGGAACAATTCAAACAGAATGCAACAAGTTCCAGGTGGCGTATGATCACGCGAAGCGGGTTCCCGTAAGCGGCATCGGCGTGAATGACTTGGTATGATTCTTAACCTCAACTTGTTCATTCCTTGTTTGAACATATGTTTGTCATTGTTGTCTTGCTTTGCTCTAGGTGTGGCAAGCTTTGGATTTCTTCAAAAATAACAATGAAGGAAAGACCTTTGGCTTCTCTCATTGTTGGAAGAACTCCAGGGCACCCCCAAGTTTCAGGAGGAGTACGAGGGGTACATGGAGACCTTGACTGGCAACAAGACCGCCAAAGATCCCACGGTCATTGACCTTGATGGTGGCCAGCCTTGTGGTAGCTCCGCTTCTCGTGCTAGCCGTCCACGAGGCCACAAGTCAACCAAGGCCGACATGAAGCGTGATGTTTCGGCCATGCAATTGTTCGGCACCTTGAAGGAGATATATGCTGAGAAAGAGGTGTCCACGGACAAGAGGGATGAGAGGAGTCATCGGGAGAAGGAAGATGACAGGAAGAACTACTTCGATATCCAAAAGAGGAAGCTTGAGATTGAAGAGGTGAAGGCCAAGACGAAGGCTAGGGAAATTGAGCTTAAAGAGAAAGAAATTGAGCTCATAGCAATGGCAAGGGCCAAAGAGGTGGAGTTGAAGGAGAAGGAAGTTGAGCTGAAATGGCAAGCTGAGGACAACATGATCATGAATGCCGACTTGACCACCATGAATGAGTTGAAGAGAGCTTGGTTCGAGAAGAGGCAGAAGGAGATCCTAGAGCGCCAAAATTGAGTTGACAATCTCAATTTGTAATTTTTATATTTGTTCAAACTATGGCACATTTCGTTTCTTGGTCATACTACATTTTATTTGATATTATTTTATAATATTCGATATTATTCTATATTTGTTAGATATTTTCTATATTTTTTAGATATTATTTATAAGTATGTGTGGCCATTTGGCGTATTTCACAAAGAAATTCCAAATGGCCAAATGGGTGGCCGCTGCTTTGGGCGCAGCGTACGACCCAAACAGACACGCGGACGCGGAGCTCCGTCCGGGTGTCCGCGCGACCACCCAAACGTTTTAAAATGGACAGCGCCCAGCGCGTTCGTTTGGGTCGCTGCGTTGGAGTTGCCCTAAGTCCACCTATTTAAGGACAGAGGGAGTAATCATTATGTTTACCAACTTTTCAAGAAAAAAATTCGACTATATGTATCCTACACACACACACACAAAAAGATAAGAGTAACTTTGCTATATCATGAATGGTACATGCCTCCTACTATGTCTTGTCGTTTTTATGTAGGTTACATAATTTGATATTTTAGAGTCAAATTTGACATAAACATACCTCCATGCATTTCCTAGTTCCTACCCACATAGTTTACGGAATATTTTTTAGTATTTTGTGACATATTTTCTAAATGGGACACGTGTATCTAGGAGCCAAATATTCAGGTCTGGTCTAGTCGTATCTATCTACGTGGACCGGATAGGGCATATTTTGGCCCTAACTTTAAAAGATTTTCTGAAGTAGGGCATATTTTGCCGGAAAATACATCCATGATGATGGGTGCCAAGCAGCCCATATTCATTTTTTTGTAGTAATTCAAAAGAAGATTTAAAAATATGAATTCTTCTGGGAACCAAAGATAATTAAGTATTGTACATGTATAAAAATATTTAGCAAGGGAATTACTATTATTGTATCCTGGGTAAAAAGATAAAATGGAAAAATTTCATGTCTAATTACTATTCACGCTATATTAGTCTTAAACTTTCGTTTCTGCCCGTGAGAGCATGGGAATCATTTAGGCCCAAATATTTCTACACGAGTACAATATTTAATTATCTTTGTTTCTGTTGTATTGTGATCCAAATTCATTCTAAAGGGAGGCTAACTTCTAACAAGCGGAGCGAGGCTCGTCGCCGGTAGGCTTGGGCCGATATATACCTCTTGTAAGCCGCCAGCTAGTGTTAATCAGATTATAAGATATCCCACGGCGTTTGTAAACACTCCCAGATATAGTGAAACTTTGATGGCTGGCACCCGTAGTTTTTCCTTTCTGTGTTGGAAGGGGTTTTCCACGTTAAAATCTTTTGTCTCCTACGTGTGTTTCTTTATCGTTCTTTGTTATTTGCTTATCGCGTTTGTAACAGTTTCTAGGAAGATTAGATTTTTTTCCAATTTTAAAATTATTACGAATTTTGGATTTTATGGGGCGCATATAGCACCCATGTGCCAACAATACACATCCATATTATGTGCCCATACAATCTTTGAACGGTCCAGAAAGACTTGATTTGCATTTACTTCCCTAACAGTACTGGTGGATCGGATAGGCCTCATATAATGCAGGATTCATTGCCAAGGTGCATGCATGGTTACACTCCATCTAGCTAGCTCGACGTATATACAGACACCTAGCAATGGACGGTGACGTGTTCGGTATCGACCAGTCTCAAGGCCCGGCCGGCTATTTATACGTGCTACCTATCCAGCTTCAGATTCACAGCAAAATTTCAGCCATGAACATGAAGAGGTGCCTCAGCGCTTGCATTCTGCTGATGCTTTCACTCGAGGGAGCCCTCCTCGTCGCCGGCCGCCCCTCCGCCGCCTCCGCCGCCGCCACCACCATTCGCCTCCCCAGCGACACCCAAGGTACGTGATGCATCTGCAGCATGCCGTCAATCTTCGTTTCATCCTTGCCCGGTTTGCTTGTGCGCGCGTGAACATCACAGCTGTCTGCTCCTTGAGGTCTTGCAGCAGCGGAACCGGCGAGGCCGTGGGACTGCTGCGACTTCGCGCTGTGCACCCTGTCGCTCCCGCAGTACTGCCGTTGCTTGGACCAGGTGGACCATTGCGCCGCCACCTGCAAGGACTGCGCAGCCTCCCCGATGGACCCTTCCCGCCACGTCTGCCAAGACATGTACATGGGGTTCCCCGGGCCCAGGTGCACCGACGACGGTAACAATGTCGGTAACTAGTGCTCACGGCCTCGTCGGCGCGCGTTGATCGCCCGATTGCCGCCAACAGTGGTGTGTGTTGCTCGTCTATCTTCACGGATGCGTGAAAGAATAAAATAAAGGTCGCCTCTTGCAATATCTATGGTGTGTCAGCCAACTATGAATAAAGATGGTTTAAATTCACGTGCATTACTTTCTTTTCCAGCAAGTACTTTTCTTCTGCGAAACAACCTATAAACGTAGGGCTCACATATATACACTCATTCTTATAAACACATGCGCACACACTATCCTTATAAGCACCTCCGAGAGATTAAGTCCAAGAAACTGATTTAACGGGTTTTGAGTATGATAAACTTATTACAGACGTCTCTATCCATGAGACGTCACCACCCATTAAAAAAATATTTCGCTTTTATAAGATACCACAATGTTAAATCTGAGATTTGAACTTTTTAGCATCCAACCATATGTTGATTCTCAATTCCAACAGGTACTTGTACAATGCGATTCTAAGTAATTAGTAGTATGTAAAAATTTAGTACTCTTCAGTCCTACATACTTGCCTTTGAACCAGTAACAATTTTTTTTGATAAAGGGCATTTTATTACTTAAAAGTTTAAGTATTACACTTGGCCTCTGCATAACTAAGATGCACACAGCCATAAAGTCACAACTAAAGCAAAGCACGATACAAAGCACGACGAAGAGCAGCAACAAATCCTAAGGTTAAGATGACCCAATCCGGAGACTATCCTGCCACCCATGTTGGATAATATAATCATTCGCCGTAGTTTCCAACCGTACAGACACCTCCGTAAATAGGTCTCTGTGCTCCAAACGCTGAAGAGACGACCATGAACGGAGTAAAGCCGTGCACCGGTAGATAACCTGCAAAATAGAAGAATTTACATTGTTAAAAACCTTGTCATTTCTACATAGCCACAGCGACCAAATAGTTACAATCGCTGCCACCCTAATGAGTATTTTAAACCTATGATCCACCCCAAGAAGCCAATTGCCAAAAATGTTAGCGACACTACATGGTGGGTATAAGGTAGACCCTATTTGGATGATTGGCCATATAGATCTAGCAACCTGACAATTAAAGAAGAGATGACTTATTGTCTCATTGTGATGACAATACACACATTTGTTATTTCCTTGCCAGTTGCGCCTAGCAAGGTTGTCTTTAGTAAGAATGACCCCTTTCCGAAGATACCATGCGAAAACCTTTGTTTTTAGCGGTATCTTCATTTTCCAGATCATTTTATTATTGACAATCGGCTCAATTGGTTGGATCAAAGCACTATACATGGAGTTAACCGAGAATCTGTGATTCTCACTAAGATTCCACCAAAACTCATATGACCCTTGCATCAAGTGCACATTCTCCAATCGCTGGAGTAATGCATTCCAAGATACAAGTCGGGCCCCAATAAGGTCTCGTCTGAACGTCACCTGAGGTGGGTTAGATCCCATTACCTTTGCAAGGGTATCCTCTTTGTAACGCACAATGTTATATAGTGTCGGATATTGTTCTCGGAGCGTGGTGTTACCCAACCACTTATCCTCCCAGAAACGTATCTCCGATCCATCCCTAATGGAGAACACATGAGATGTGACCGAATAAAAATATAGTTTCAAGAGAAGAAACTTGATAAGTTGTCGATGAAGAAGGGGATGCCCCCTTGGGCATCCCCAAGCTTAGATGCTTGAGTCTTCTTGAAATATGCAGGGATGAACCACGGGGGCATCCCCAAGCTTAGAATTTTCACACTTCTTGATCATAGTATATCATCCTCCTCTCTTGACCCTTGAAAATTTCCTCCACACCAGACTCGAAACAAACTCATTAGAGGGTTAGTGCATAATCAAAAATTTACATGTTCAGAGGTGACACAATCATTCTTAACACTTCTGGACATTGCTCAAAGCTACTGGAAGTTAATGGAACAAAGAAATCCATCCAACACAGCAAAAGAGGCAATGCGAAATAAAAGGCAGAATCTGTCAAAACAGAACAGTCCGTAAAGATGATTTTTTTGAGGCACCAGACTTGCTCAGATGAAAATGCTCAGATTGAATGAAAGTTGCGTACATATCTGAGGATCACGCACGTAAATTGGCAGATTTTTCTGAGTTACCTACAGAGAGGCAGATCGAAATTCGTGACAGCAAGAAATCTGTTTCTGCGCAGTAATCCAAATCTAGTATCAACCCTACTATCAAAGACTTTACTTGGCACAACAAATGCAATAAAATAAAGATAAGGAGAGGTTGCTACAGTAGTAACAACTTCCAAGACTCAAATATAAAATAAAATTGCTGTAGTAAAATAAAGACATGGGTTATCTCCCAAGAAGTGCTTTCTTTATAGCCATTAAGATGGGCTCAGCAGTTTTAATGATGCACCCGCAAGAAATAAGAATTGAAGCAAAAGAGAGCATCAAGAAGCAAATTCAAAACAAATTTAAGCCTAACCCAGTTCCTATGAAAAGGAATCTTGTAAATAAACAAATTCATGAAGCATAATGCAACAGGAATAGAAAGATAAAATAAGTGTAACTTCAAAAATTTCAGCATATAGAGAGGTGTTTTAGTAACATGAAAATTTCTACAACCATATTTTCCTCTATCATAATAACTTTCAGTGGCATCATGAACAAACTCAACAATATAAGTATCACATAAAGCATTCTTATTCACATGCATAAAAGTATCATTACTCTCCACATAAGCATAATCAATTTTATTAGTTGTAGTGGGAGCAAATTCAACAAAGTAGCTATCATTATTATTCTCATCAAGTGTAGGAGGCATAGTATCATCATAATAAACTTTATCCTCCATAGTAGGCGGCACAAAAAGACCACTATCATTATAATCATCATAAATAGGAGGCATATCATAATCAACATAAACTTTCTCCTCAATACCCGGAGGGCTAAAGAGATCATTTTCATCAAAACCGACCTCCCCAAGCTTAGAATTTTCCATATTATTAGCAACAATGGTGTTCAAAGCGTTCATACTAATATCATTGCTACTAGCATGCAAATAAGGTTCCATAGGTTTTTTAATTTTCGCATTAAACCATTCATGTCTTGACTCAGAAATAGTACAAAAAGCTCACAGATGTTTTCCATTATGCCTTACTAGTGTAAAACAAGAAACAAAAAGATGCAATTGCAGGATCTAAAGGAAATAGCTTCGAGCACACACACAACGGCGCCAGAAAAGTACTTTACCTGGGACCGAAGTATGAGTGCCTTTTACCTTTCCTCCCCGGCAACGGCGCCAGAAAAGTGCTTGATGTCTACGGGTGCTTCTATTCTTGTAGACAGTGTTGGGCCTCCAAGAGCAGAGGTTTGTAGAACAGCAGCAAGTTTCCCTTAAGTGGATCACCCAAGGTTTATCGAACTCAGGGAGGAAGAGGACAAAGATATCCCTCTCAAGCAACCCTACAATCACGATACAAGAAGTCTCTTGTGTCCCCAACACACCTAATACACTTGTCAGATGTATAGGTGCACTAGTTCGACGAAGAGATAGTGAGATGCAAATGATATGGATGAATATGAGTGACAATAGTAATCTGAATAAATTATGGCAGCGAGTAAACATGCAACAGAACAGTAAATAAACGGATTTTCGATGCTTAGAAACAAGGCCTAGGGATCATACTTTCACTAGTGGACACTCTCAACATTGATCACATAATAAAACCACTCTACACTCTTTTGTTGGATGATGAACACCACTAATTGTGTAGGGCTACAAGAGCACCTCAATGCCGGAGTTAACAAGCTCCACAACATTCAATGTTCATATTTAAATATCCTTAGAGTGCATGATAGATCATTGAAATTACACCAAGTACTAACATAGGATGCACACTGTCACCATCACACTATGAAGGAGGAATAGATCACATCAATACTATCATAGCAATAATTAACTTCATAATCTACAAGAGATTACAATCATATCCTACGCCAAGTACTACATGATGCACACACTGTCACCGTTACACCATGGAGGAGGAATAGAATACTTTAATAACATCACTAGAGTAACACATAGATGAATAGTGATACAAAGCTCATATGAATCTCAATCATGTAAGGCAGCTCATGAGATCATTGTATTGAAGTACATAGGAGAGAGATTAACCACATAGCTACCGGTACAGCCCTTAGCCTCGATGGAGAAATACTCCCTCCTCATGGGAGACAGCAACGTTGATGGAGATGGCGGTGGTGTCGATGGAGGAGCCTTCCGGGGGCACTTCCCCGTCCCGGCGGCGTGCCGGAACAGAGACTCCTGTCCCCCAGATCTTGGCTTCGCGATGGCGGCGGCTCTGGAAGGTTTCTCGTACCGTGGCATTTTCGTATCGAAGATTTAGGTCGAGAAGGCTTAAATAGGCGAAGAGGCGGAGTCGGAGGGCTGACGGGGGCGCCACACAACAGGGGGGCGCGCCACCTGATACGTCCCAAACGTATCTATAATTTCTTATGTTCCATGCTACTTTTATGATGATACTCACATGTTTTATACACATTATATGTCATTATTATGCATTTTCCGGCACTAACCTATTGACGAGATGCCGAAGAGCCGCTTGTTGTTTTCTCGCTGTTTTTGGTTTCGTAAATCCTAGTAAGGAGATATTCTCGGAATTGGACGAAATCAACGCCCAGGGTCCTATTTTTGCACGAAGCTTCCAGAAGACCGAAAGGATCACGAAGTGGAGCCACGAGGCGACGACACGCCAGGGCGGCGCGGCCTGGGCCCTGGCCGCGCGGCCCTGCTGTGTGGGTCCCTGATGTCTACGGGAGCTTCTATTCTTGTAGACAGTGTTGGGCCTCCAAGAGCAGAGGTTTGTAGAACAGCAGCAAGTTTCCCTTAAGTGGATCACCCAAGGTTTATCGAACTCGAGGAGGAAGAGGTCAAAGATATCCCTCTCATGCAACCCCGCAACCACAAAGCAAGAAGTCTCTTGTGTCCCCAACACACCTAAGAGGTGCACTAGTTCGGCGAAGAGATAGTGAAATACAGGTGGTATGAATAAGCGAGTAGCAACGGCACCGGAAAAGTGCTTTGCCCGAGACAATAAACAAGCAGTAGTAACACGAGCAGTAGTAACGCAGCAGTAGTAACGCAAGTAAAACACTAAACAAGCAAGCGATAGCAGTATTTAGGAACAAGGCCTAGGGATTAGACTTTCACTAGTGGACACTCTCAACATTGATCACATAACAGAATAGATAAATGCATACTCTACACTCTTGTTGGATGATGAACACATTGCGTAGGATTACACGAACCCTCAATGCCGGAGTTAACAAGCTCCACAATTCAATGTTCATATTTAAATAACCTTAGAGTGCAAGAAAGATCAACACGACTAAACCAAGTACTAACACAAGCATGCACACTCGTCACCTTCACACTATGTAGGAGGAATAGATCACATCAATACTATCATAGCAATAGTTAACTTCACAATCTACAAGAGATCATGATCATAGCATACGCCAAGTACTAACACGGATGCACACACTCGTCACCATTACACCGTGCAGGAGGAATAAAACTACTTTAATAACATTGCTAGAGTAGCACATAGATAAATTGTGATACAAAACACATTGCAATCATAAAGAGATATAAATAAGCACTTCACTACGCCATTCATAACAGTGAGTAAGTATTCTGTGAAATATAGCCTAAGAGACCCACACGGTGCACACACTCGTCACCTTTACACACGTGGGACAAGGAGTCTCCGGAGATCACATAAGTAAAACTCACTTGACTAGCATAGTGACATCTAGATTACAAGCATCATCATATGAATCTCAATCATGTAAGGCAGCTCATGAGATTATTGTATTGAAGTACATAGGAGAGAGATTAACCACATAGCTACCGGTACAGCCCCGAGCCTCGATGGAGAACTACTCCCTCCTCATGGGAGCAGCAGCGGTGATGAAGATGGCGGTGGAGATGGCAGCGGTGTCGATGGAGAACCCTTTCGGGGGCACTTCCCCGCTCCGGCAGGGTGCCGGAACAGAGACTCCTGTCCCCCAGATCTTGGCTTCGCGATGGCGGCGGCTCCGGAAGGTTTTCCGTATCGTGGTTCTTCGCATCAGGGGTTTCGCGACGGAGGCTTTAAGTAGGCGGAAGGGCAGAGTCGGGGCCCGACGAGGGGCCCACACCACGGGCGGCGCGGCCCCCTTGGCCGCGCCGCCATGTGGTGTCGCCACCTCGTGGCCCCACTTCGTATGCTCTTCGGTCTTCTGGAAGGTTCGTGGCAAAATAGGCCCCCGGGTCTTCGTTTCGTCCAATTCCGAGAATATTTCGTTACTAGGATTTCCGAAACCAAAAACAGCTAGAAAACGGAACCGGCACTTCGGCATCTTGTTAATAGGTTAGTTCCAGAAAATGCACAAATATGACATAAAGTGTGCATAAAACATGTAGGTATCATCAATAATATGGCATAGAACATAAGAAATTATCGATACGTCGGAGACGTATCAGTCCCTCGTGTGGCCTCTTGACCTGCCCTTCCGCCTACTTAAAGCCTCCGTCGCGAAACCCCAAGTACCGAGAGCCACGATACGGAAAACCTTCCAGAGACCCCGCCACAAATCCCATCTCGGGGGGATTCAGGAGATCGCCTCCGGCACCCTGCCGGAGAGGGGAATCATCTCCCAGAGGTCTCTTCATCGCCATGATCGCCTCCGGATCGATGTGTGAGTAGTCCACCCCTGGACTATGGGTCCATAGCAGTAGCTAGATGGTTGTCTTCTCCTCATTGTGCTATCATGTTAGATCTTGTGAGCTGCCTATCATGATCAAGATCATCTATTTGTAATCCTTCATGTTGTGTTTGTTGGGATCCGATGAATATAGAATACTATGTCAAGTTGATTATCAATCTATCATATATGTTATTTATGTTCTTGCATGCTCTCCGTTGCTAGTAGAGGCTCTGACCAAGTTGATACTTGTGACTCCAAGAGGGAGTATTTATGCTCGATAGTGGGTTCATGCCTCCATTAAATCGGGGACAGTGACAGAAAGTTCTAAGGTTGTGGATATGCTGTTCCTACTAGGGATAAAACATCGATGCTTTGTCTAAGTATATTTGTGTTGATTACATTACGCACCATACTTAATGCAATTGTCTGTTGTTTATAACTTAATACTGGAGGGGGTTCGGATGTGGACTTTTTAGGCATAGATGCATGCTGGATAGCGGTCTATGTACTTTGTCGTAATGCCCTGATTAAATCTCATAGTACTCATCATGATATATGTATGTGCATTGTTATGCCTTCTTTATTTGTCAATTGCCCAACTGTAATTTGTTCACCCAACATCTGCTATCTTATGGGAGAGACACCGCTAGTGAACTGTGGACCCCGGTCCTATTCTTTACATCTGAAATACAATCTGCTGCAATTGTTCTTTACTGTTCTTCGCAAACAAACATCATCATCCACACTATACATCTAATCCTTTGTTTACAGCAAGCCGGTGAGATTGACAACCTCAGCTGTTACGTTGGGGCAAAGTTCTGTGATTGTGTTGTGCAGGTTCCACGTTGGCGCCGGAATCTCTGGTGTTGCGCCGCACTACACTCCTCCGCCATCAACCTTCAACGTGCTTCTTGACTCCTACTGGTTCGATAAACCTTGGTTTCTTACTGAGGGAAACTTGCTGCTGTACGCATCACACCTTCCACTTGGGATTCCCAACGGGTGTGTGCTTTACGCGTCATCAAGCTAAATTTCTGGCGCCGTTGCCGGGAGATCAAGACACGCTGCAAGGGGAGTCTCCACTTCCAATCTCTTTACTTTGTTTTTGTCTTGCTTTACTTTATTTACTACTTTGTTTGCTGCACTTTATCAAAAACACAAAAAAATTAGTTGCTAGTTTTACTTTATTTACTGTCTTGCTCTCTATATCAAAAACACACAAAAAATTAGTTACTTACATTTACTTTATTTAGTTTGCTTTATTTACTACTACTAAAAATGAGTAATCCGGAAGTTGAAGTTCGTTCCTTTAAGCAACAAGGGGGAGAAAGTTTTAAAGATGCTTGGTATAGAATTAGTGATGCTCATCGTAGGTGCATTAAGAAACACTCCACTATTATACTACTTAGGAACTTTTATGTTGGTATCTCTAGCTGGAATAGGTATGTTCTTGATACTCTCGCGGGAGGTAATTTCCTAGGCACTCCGGCTTTAGAAGTTAGTTGCATTATTGAGAGTCTAGTTGGAATACCACCTGTTAATGAAGCTAAAATTGAAATCTCTCTTGAAGATGTCATGAAAAAGTTAGAAGCCATAGAAAAAGATCTTCCAAGTATTGAGACTAAATTGGGAATATTACTTAATAGCACTGATAAACTTGATAAATCTCTAGGTGGAATTAATGAGAGAATTGCTGTTTTAGAAACTTGTGCTACTCATGATAATCGAACCCATAGGATTAGTGAACTTGAAGAAGCTATGGGAACCTTGGGTTCAACTTTTTCTTCTCTTAAGTTTAAGGAGAAAGCTTATGTGGGTAAGGAGCAAAAGTTTATGTATGTCTCTAAGGTGCCTAAGCCAAAAAAATATTATAGGTCTAAAATTGACAAAGCCCTTAGCACCACTACGGATGGTGGAGCATCTAAGATACCTATTGATGTTGATGCTTCGTCTCTTGACTATACTTGATACACACTTTCTGCGCCTAGCTGAAAGGCGTTAAAGAAAAGCGCTTATGGGAGACAACCCATTATTTTACTTCTGCACTTTATTTTATATTTGAGTCTTGGAAGTTGTTAACTACTGTAGCAACCTCTCCTTATCTTTATTTTAGTGCATTGTTGTGCCAAGTAAAGTCTTTGATAGTAAAGTCAATACTAGATTAGGATTACTGCGCAGAAACAGATTTCTTGCTGTCACGAATTTCGACCTGCCTCTCTGTAGGTAGCTCAGAAAAATCTGCCAATTTACGGGCATGATCCTCCGATATGTATGCAACTTTCATTCAATTTGGGCATTTTCATTTGAGCAAGTCTGGTGCCTCAATAAAATCCGTCTTTACGGACTGTTCTGTTTTGACAGGTTCTGCCTTTTATTTCGCATTGCCTCTTTTGCTAAGTTGGATGAATTTCTTTGTTCCATTAATGTCCAGTAGCTTTGTGCAATGTCCAGAAGTGTTAAGAATGATTATGTCACCTCTGAACATGTAAATTTTTGATTATGCACTAACCCTCTAATGAGTTTGTTTCGAGTTTGGTGTGGAGGAAGTTTTCAAGGGTCAAGAGAGGAGGATGATACAATATGATCAAGGAGAGTGAAAGGTCAAAGCTTCGGGATGCCCCTGTGGTTCATCCCTGCATATTTAAAGAAGACTCAAGCGTCTAAGCTTGGGGATGCCCAAGGCATCCCTTCTTCATCGACAACTTATCAGGTTCCTCTAGTGAAACTATATTTTTATTCCGTCACATCTTATGTGCTTTACTTGGAGCGTATGTTTGCTTTTGTTTTTGTTTTTGTTTTTGTTTGAATAAAATCGGATCCTAGCATTCTTTGTGTAGGAGAGAGACACGCTCCGCTGTTTGGTATGAACAAATATGTTCTTAGCTTCATCTTTAATGTTCATTGCGAAAGTTGGACTATTTCATTCATTGTTATATGGTTGGAAACGGAAAATGCCGCATGTGGTAAATGGTTTAATGTCTTGAATAATGTGATACTTGGCAATTGTTATGCTCATATAGATCTTGTTTAAGTTCTTGCATCATGTACCTTGTACTCATTAATGAATAACTACATAGAGCTTGTTAAAATTTGGCTTGCATGATTGATCTCTAGAGTCTAGATATTTTCTGGTTGAGGTGTTTGAACAACAAGGAGACAATGTAAAGTCTTATAATAGCTACAATATGTTCATATGTGAGCTTTGCTGCACCTTTTGTACTTGAGTTTGCTTCAAACAACCTTGCTAGCCTAGCCTTGTATTGAGAGGAATTCTTCTCATGCATCCAAATCCTTGAGCCAATAACTATGCCATTTGTGTCCACCATACCTACCTACTACATGGTATTTCTCCGTCATTCCAAAGTACATTACTTGAGTGCTACCTTTAAAATTTCCATTCTTTACCTTTACAATATATAGCTCATGGGACAAAATAGCCTTAAAAACTATCGTGGTGAATAATATGTACTTATGTGTCTTATTTCTTAGTAAGTTGCTTGTTGAGCGGTAACCATGTTTCTGGGGACGCCATCAACTTTTACCTTTGTTGAATATCATGTGAGTTGCTATGCATGTTCGTCTTGTCTGAAGTAAGGGAGATTTTCATGATCAAATGGTTTGAGTATGCATACTGTTAGAGAAGAACATTGGGCCGCTAACTAAAGCCATGATTCATGGTGGAAGTTTCAGTTTGGACAACCAATCCTCAATCTGTTATGAGAATATTAACTGTTGTTGAATGCTTATGCATTAAAAGAGGAGTCCATTGTCTGTTGTCTATGTTGTCCCGGTATGGATGTCTAAGTTGAGAACAATCAAAAGCGAGAAATCCAATGCGAGCTTTCTCCTTAGACCTTTGTACAGGCGGCATAGAGGTACCCCTTTGTGACACTTGGTTGAAACATATGCTATGCAATGATAATCCGTGTTAATACAAGCTAATTAGGACAAGGTGCGGGCACTATTAGTATACTATGCATGAGACTTGCAACTTATAAGATATCTTATACATAACTCATATGCTTTATTACTACCGTTGACAACATTGTTTCTTGTTTTCAAAATGAAAAGCTCTGCACAAATATAGTAATCCATGCTTCCCTCTGCGAAGGGCCTATCTCTTACTTTATTGTTGAGTCAGTTTGCCTATTCTTTCTATCTTAGAAGCAAACACTTGTATCAACTGTGTGCATTGAATCTCACATGTTTACTTATTGCACTTGTTATATTGCTTTGTGTTGACAATTATCCATGAGATAAACATGTTGAAGTTGAAAGCAACCGCTGAAACTTTATCTTCCTTTGTGTTGCTTCAATACCTTTACTTTGAACTTATTGCTTTATGAGTAACTCTTATGCAAGTCTCATTGATGCTTGTCTTGAAAGTATTATTCATGAAAAGTCTTTGCTATATGATTCATTTGTTTACTCATTATCTTCATCATTGCTTCGAATCGCTGCATTCATCTCATATGCTTTACAATAGTATGATCAAGATTATGATAGCATGTCACTTCAGAAATTATCTTTGTTATCGTTTACCTACTCGAGGGCGAGTAGGAACTAAGCTTGGGGATGCTTGATACGTCCCAAACGTATCTATAATTTCTTATGTTCCATGCTAATTTTATGATGATACTCACATGTTTTATACACATTATATGTCATTATTATGCATTTTCCGGCACTAACCTATTGACGAGATGCCGAAGAGCCAGTTGTTGTTTTCTGCCGTTTTTGGTTTCAGAAATCCTAGTAAGGAAATATTCTCGGAATTGGACGAAATCAACGCCTAGGGTCCTATTTTTGCACGAAGCTTCCAGAAGACCGAAAGGATCACGAAGTGGGGCCACGAGGCGACGACACGCCAGGGCGGCGCGGCCTGGGCCCTGGCCGTGCGGCCCTGCTGTGTGGGTCCCTCGTGTGGCCTCTTGACCAGCCCTTCCGCCTACTTAAATCCTCCGTCGCGAAACCCCCAGTACCGAGAGCCACGATACGGAAAACCTTCCAGAGACGCCGCCGCCGCCAATCCCATCTCGTGGGATTCAGGAGATCGCCTTCGGCGCCCTACCGGAGAGAGGCATCATCTCCCGGAGGTCTCTTCATCGCCATGATCGCCTCCGGATCGATGTGTGAGTAGTCCACCCCTGGACTATGGGTCCATAGTAGTAGCTAGATGGTTGTCTTCTCCTCATTGTGCTATCATGTTAGATCTTGTGAGCTGCCTATCATGATCAAGATCATCTATTTGTAATCCTTCATGTTGTGTTTGTTGGGATCCGATTAATATTGAATACTATGTCAAGTTGATTATCAATCTATCATATATGTTATTTATGTTCTTGCATGCTCTCCGTTGCTAGTAGAGGCTCTGGCCAAGTTGATACTTGTGACTCCAAGAGGGAGTATTTATGCTCGATAGTGGGTTCATGCCTCCATTAAATCTGGGACGAGTGACAGAAAGTTCTAAGGTTGTGGATGTGCTGTTGCTACTAGGGATAAAACATCGATGCTTTGTCTAAGGATATTTGTGTTGATTACATTACGCACCATACTTAATGCAATTGTCCGTTGTTTATAACCTAATACTTGGAGGGGTTCGGATGATAACCTCGAAGGTGGACTTTTTAGGCATAGATGCATGCTAGATAGCGGTCTATGTACTTTGTCGTAATGCCCCGATTAAATCTCATAGTACTCGTCATGATATATGTATGTGCATTGTTATGCCTTCTTTATTTGTCAATTGCCCAAGCTGTAATTTGTTCACCCAACATCTGCTATCTTATGGGAGAGACACCGCTAGTGAACTCGTGGACCCTGGTCCTATTCTTTACATCTGAAATACAATCTGCTGCAATTGTTCTTTACTGTTCTTCGCAAACAAACATCATCATCCACACTATACATCTAATCCTTTGTTTACAGCAAGCCGGTGAGATTGACAACCTCGCTGTTACGTTGGGGCAAAGTTCTGTGATTGTGTTGTGCAGGTTCCACGTTGGCGCCGGAATCCCTGGTGTTGCGCCGCACTACACTCCTCCGCCATCAACCTTCAACGTGTTTCTTGACTCCTACTGGTTCGATAAACCTTGGTTTCTTACTGAGGGAAACTTGTTGTTGTACGCATCACACCTTCCACTTGGGGTTCCCAACGGGCGTGTGCTTTACGCGTCATCACCCCCCACCTGGGCCACGCCGCCCTATCATCTGGTGGCCCTGTGGCCCCCCTCCGGTGGCTCTCGGGTGTTCTGGAAGCTCCGTGGAATTCTAAGATGCTGGGCGTTGATTTCGTCCGATTCCGAGAATATTTCCTTACTAGGATTTACGAAACCAAAAACAGCGAGAAAACAACAAGCGGCCCTTCGGCATCTCGTCAATAGGTTAGTTCCGGAAAACGCATAAATATGACATATAATGTGTATAAAACATGTGAGTATCATCAATAAAGTAGCATGGAACATAAGAAATTATAGATACGTTTGGGACGTATCACTCCGTAATCTACAAGAGATCACAATCATAGCTTATACCAAGTACTACATGATGCACACACTGTCAACATTACATCATGGAGGAGGAATAGAGTACTTTAAAAACATCACTAGAGTAGCACATAGATGATATTCAACTAGATCACAAAGCTCATGATCACATAAAGATCACATGAGAGAGAGATGAACCACATAGCCACGGTACAACCCTTAGCCTCGGGGGAGAACTACTTCCTCCTCATCATGGGAGACAGCGATGGCGATGAAGATGGCGGTGGTGTCGATGGAGATGCCTTCCGGGGGCAATTCCCCGTCCCAGCGGCGTGCCGGAACAGAGACTTCTGTCCCCCGAATCTTGGCTTCGCGATGGCGGCGGCTCTGGAACTTTTCTCGTATCGTGGCTCTTCCTTTAGGGTTTTCGCGACGGAGGCTTTATATAGGCGGAAGGGCAGCCTCGGAGGGGTCCTGGAGGTCCCACACCATAGGGGGGCGCCCCCCCTTGGTCGCGCCGCCAGGTGGGGTGCGGGCCCCAGGGCTCCCCTCTGGTCCCTCTCTGGCTCTCTGGAAGCTTCCGTGAAATATAAGACCCTGGGCGTTGATTTCGTCCAATTCCGAGAATATTTCCTTTGTAGGATTTCTGAAACCAAAAACAGCAGAAAACAGGAACTGGCACTTCGGCATCTCGTTAATAGGTTAGTTCCGGAAAATGCATCAAAACGATATAAAGTGTGAACAAAACATGTAGGTATTGTCATAAAACTAGCATGGAACATCAGAAATTATAGATACGTTGGAGACGTATCAGACATCCGTCTACGGGACAACATAGAAAACAGATAATGGACTCATCTTTAATGCTTAAGCATTCAACAACAGATAATATTCTCATAAGAGATTGAGGATTAATGTCCAAACTGAAACTTCCACCATGATACATGGCTTTAGTTGGCGGCCCAATGTTCTTCTCTAATAATATGCATACTCAAACCATTTGATCATGATAAATCACCCTTACTTCAGACAAGACGAACATGCATAGCAACTCACATGATATTCAACAAGGTGTAACAGTTGATGGCGTCCCCAGAAACATGGTTACCGCTCAACAAGCAACTTATAAGAAATAAGATACATAAGCGAAATATTCATCACCACAATAGTTTTTTAGAATACTTTCCCATGAGCTATGTATTGCAAAGACAAGGAATGAAATTTTAAAGGTAGCACGCAAGAAATTTACTTGGAATGGCAGAGAAATACCACATAGTAGGTAGTTATGGTGGACACAAATGTCATAAGTTTTGGCTCAAGATTTTGGATGCACGAGAAGCATTCCCTCTCAGTACAAGGCTTTGGCTAGCAAGGATGTTTGAAGCAAACACAAGTATGAACCGGTACAGCAAAACTTACATAAGAACATATTGCAAGCATTATAAGACTCTACACTGTCTCCTTGTTGTTCAAACACCTTTACCAGAAAATATCTAGACTTTTAGAGAGACCAATCATGCAAACCAAATTTCAACAGGCTCTATGGTAGTTCTTCATTAATAGGTTTAAACTACATGATGCAAGAGCTTAAACATAATCTATTTGAGAACTCAAAACAATTGCCAAGTATCAAATTATTCAAGACAATATACCAATTACCACATGGAGCATTTTCTGTTTCCAACCAAATAACAATGAACGAAGCGGTTTTCAACCTTCACCATGAACATTAAAAGTAAAACTAAGAACACAAGTGTTCATATGAAAAAGCGGAGCGTGTCTCTCTCCCACACATGGATTGCTAGGATCCGAATTTATTCAAACACAAACAAAAATAAAAACATACAGACGCTCCAAGTAAAGCACATAAGATGTGACGGAATAAAAATATAGTTTCACTAGAGGTGACCTGATAAGTTGTCGATGAAGAAGGGGATGCCTTGGGCATCCCCAAGCTTAGATGCTTGAGTCTTCTTGAAATATGCAGGGATGAACCACGGGGGCATCCCCAAGCTTAGAATTTTCACTCTTCTTGATCATATTATATCATCCTCTCTCTTGACCCTTGAAAACTTCCTTCACACCAAACTCAAAACAATCTCATTAGAGGGTTAGTGCATAATCAAAAATTCACATGTTCAGAGAGGACACAATCATTCTTAACACTTCTGGTCATTCCTCAAAGCTATTGAAAGTTAATGGAACAAAGAAATCCATCCAACACGGTAAAAGAGGGAATGCGAAATAAAAGGCAGAATCTGTCAAAACAGAACAGTCCGTAAAGACGAATTTTTTTGAGGCACTTAACATGCTCAGATGAAGAAGCTCAAATTGAATGAAAGTTGCGTACAAATCTGAGGATTACTCATGAAGTTTCGAAGATTTTTCTGAGTTTCCTACAGAGAGATCTACTCAAATTCGTAACAGCTAGAAATCTGTTTCTGCGCAGAAATCCAAGTCTAGTATCAACCTTACTATCAAAGACTTTACTTGGCACAACAATGCAATAAAATAAAGATAAGGAGAGGTTGTGTTATCACCAGAATTTAGCCAGAGCAGGAGATGGGCTGTGATTGAAGATGGGCTTAGAGGACATGCGTATAAAGTTTCTCTGAATCGGCCTTGTGCGAGAGTTTGGGCTAGATTGCCCGTGTATCTGTATTTTATGGTAGGTTACGTTTTATGGTTAGAATTAAGAGACAAAGTTTAGTCGTACATAGCTAGGTTTATTCCCAAGATAGAAAGTCTACGGACTATAAATATGTACCTAGGGTTATTGAGAAAGGAGGACGATCACGTTCACAACAAACCAATCCAGGCGCATCGCCACCCCTTGTTTCGAGGGTTTCTTCCGGGTAAGCGTCATGCTGCCTAGATCGCATCTTGCGATCTAGGCAGTATTTGTTTATTCGTTGCTGGTGTTTCTCGTACTGAAGCCTTTTTGATGGCGAGCAACACCCTTATCGTGGATGTTTTGGGGCTGACGTCGATGCTTTTATGATATGCTTGTTTAGCTACGCTGCCCCTCAATGTCTAGCTGCCCTTGCACCTATCTTGGGTGTAAGGGCAGCATCTTGCTTAATCTTTATTAGTAGATCCGATCTGTTATAGTTGTTCCTTGTTCCTCAAGGATTAGTTTGATATCTGCATGGTTAGGCCTTGCAAACAGGTTGAACGATCCGGTAGTGCGTAAGGTGTGGTTTGCTGATCCTAGATGGGATTGTTCCGGGAATCGACTTCATGTTGGTTTTTAGGCCTCTTTTAGGACTAGTTTTCCATCATCTTTTGTATCTGCTAGGCTCAACTACGAGTAGGATGTTCCGGTTATGCGGTGAAAACCCTAGACTATCGTAGATTGGTTTAACTTTGTTTTGATAAAGCAGGACCCCCATGTTATTGTAAATCCAACGTGAATCATGGGGCAATCGGCTCTTTGAGCCGATTCACAGGATAACCTAAGAGCCGATCGGGGCTCGTATTTAATGTTTACTTGTTTGCCATGCAGGAAACTAATCGAAGCAATCCATCACCTTCCTGACCAGGTATAGGTCAGGTGGCACGCCCTGCATTAGTCGGGACGTGTGCCAGAGCATTGCGGGCCGTCGCCCGAGGGACCAGGGCCCTCCAGCAGTCCTGGGAGCCTCCTGGCTCTCCGTGTTGCTCGTCGGTGCTCGCCGGTGGGTTTTGGCAGGCAACACATTCTGGCACGCCCGATGGGACAAACAACAACAACTACGTCGACATCTGCCGCAACTACGTCAACATCTGCAGCAGCTGTGTCAAAATATGCAGCTGAGATGGCGGACGAACCAATCACGTACGAAGATCTGCCTGAGGAACACAAGAAGAAATATGATGAGATTAAAGCCGTCTTCGAATCGGATCTCATCGGCTCTTTTGCGAAGACACGCTCACGTGGCATCAGGTGGAAAGGATTCTCACCCGAAGGCGCTCTCGATGAAGTAGATTTGTCTATCCCTTCAGAGGAGCGCACCAGAGCTCTGCGCCAGGAAGTCAATTACATGCCGGCTCATTCTATACACCGTCATTCTGAGAGCCTGTTGAACTCGTTCGAGCGCATTGCGGTTCGCGTGGTTCAGGAAATCATGAAGCATCAGTACTCTCCGTCAGGGCCTGCCCTGGGGACGCACCAATGAGAAATACCCTTCCAGACCAGACCGCCGCTGCCATTCGCGCTTGCAGCTCCAGAGCTGCAGGGTTCACCGGCGTACGTCGTCTACAAGGTTGGAGGCATCCTGGCGATTGCCAATTCCTCTATGAGCCACCTAAAGAGATCCCACATGGGTACGTGTGCACATACGTGCCGGACTGCAATAGCTTGGCGCGCACGAACCAGATTGCACCAGCAGGGATTTCTGGAGCAGACGCCGATAAACAAGCGTGGCTAGCTAAATATGCCACCGGAACGAGTCATGAAAGCTCGGTCCCTGCAGCTCATACCGTGGAACAAATCAGTACAATCTTGAGAGACCAGTTCGGCATCCTGCCGAAGAGAAAAACAATCGGCTATTCCAAGCCATACCCCGACGAGTACGATTTGATCCCACTACCACCCAAGTATCGGCTCCGTGAATTCTCAAATTTCAATGGATCAGAAGGGTCTAGCTCGATCGAGCACGTGAGCCGATATTTGGCACAGTTGGGCATGATTTCAGCATCAGATCCGTTACGTGTGAGGTTTTTTGCGCAATCTCTCACGGGATCGGCTTTTGGGTGGTACACCTCGTTGCCACCAAACTCAGTCCGGACTTGGAAGCAACTGGAAGAGCAGTTTCATGTTCAATATCACTCAGAAGCTACCGAGGCTGGCATTGCCGATCTAGCGCAGGTACGGCAAAGACGCGGAGAAACAGTGTCGGAGTACAGCCAGCGTTTCAGGACTATTAAGAACCGATGTTATTCGGCTTGTCTAAATGAGAAGGAAGCAGTCGAGCTGGCAGTGTTGGGCCTCGCAGCGCCGATCAAGGATATGGACTTCCACGTGGAGTACAGTTCACTGGCGCACATGGTCCAGAAATTAACATCGTATGAGCAGCGCCACCCAGAACTGTACCAAGACAAGTTCAAGCGTCCGATAGGCTTGGTCGAGACAGAAGAAGTTGAGGATTCTCCAGGAGAGCAGGAAGTATCCGTGGCTGAATGGGCTCGGGGGGCAGTACCCGTGTCCTGCAAATGGGTGAAACCACAAGGGCCTGCAAGAGGGTTTGACTTTGATGTAAGCAAGGCTGAGCAGATATTCGATTTATTACTGAAGGAAAAACAGCTGAAGTTACCCGAAGGCCATAAAATCCCTACGGCACAAGAGATGAATGGGAGACCATACTGCAAGTAGCATCATTCGTTCACCCATGTCACCAATGACTACAAGGAGTTGCGTCGGCAGATCCAAACAGCGATAGAACAAGGCCGTCTGATCCTCGGCCAGTTTGCCATGAAAGTGGACACGCATCCGTTTCCTGGCGTCAACATGGTGGGAATCAATCACCCCACGAGGCATCAGCCACGTTTCTCATTTGATGTTAACATGGTAGGGCCTGTACACCACCATGGCAAGGATAAAGAAGAAAGCAGTCACTCCCGTGGCAAGGAAAAGGGGGAGGCCGGCCCACGCGACCGGCCCCGATATGATGACAGACGGTACCTCACCGAGGAACAAGTGAGAAGCGTGCGATATCAACGACCACTCTCCATGCATCTCCTTAACAAATATGAGCGTCAGTACGACCGACGTCGGCGGTACGACAGAGAAGACGAAAGACATCGTCGGTCTGACATAGACAATGGAAGATATCGTCGGTATGATAGAGATGATGAAGGATATGAGCGCCGCGCTAAGGGGAGGTCAAGAGAGCAGGAAGACATGGATAGACACTGGGATTGTCCTTTCTTTAAGCACTGCTGGGATTCAGGAATGAGCCGATTGCCGACAATCGACAACTCCCAGAGTGTAGACAGCAGAAGAAGGACGCAGGAGAAGTTTCAGTTTTCAAGCGTCTAGGGTCTCTCCCACCACATAACAAACAAGCTGAGTCATCTCAAGATGAAGATTTTGAGGAGTCATAAGATGAAGAAGAGGATAGATACCACCGGCCAAGGTGGTGTCCTGATGGACTCAGCCACTCCCAAAAGCGTAGGGTTCAGCGGCTACGTAGCTTGGAGCAAGCCGAGGCGCAATACCTGCACACGTTGAGGAAAGCGCGGCCTGATCTGGCCGTGAAAATTCAGCAAACTTTGGACGAGGAGAGTCGTCCACATAAGAAAGAATGGCGCCCCAAGCAGGTAAAAGCCGATGTGAGTACATCGGCTGGCACAAATATGGTGTTCATACTTCCGTCGGAGTTTCGTGCTCCAGGAACCGAAGAAGTGCCGATAGCACAGTTTGACTGCGGTCCACGGCCAGTTATCTTTGAAAAGCCACGAGAGAAGGGCTACAAACATTTGAAGGCCTTGTACCTAAAAGGTTATATCAATGGGCAGCCTGTCGGCAAGATGTTGGTTGACACGGGAGCGGCAGTCAATATAATGCCATACTCCATGCTACGGCGTTTGGGACGCTCTAGCTCAGACCTGATCAAAACCAACGTCACACTAAACGACTTCAACGGCCAAGCATCGGAGACGCAAGGCGTTCTGAACGTGGATCTAACCGTAGGCCGAAAAACCATCCCAACAGCATTCTTCATCGTCGACAGCAAAAGCACCTACGTTGTCCTGCTAGGGAGGGATTGGATTCACGCCAACTGCTGCATTCCCTCTACAATGCACCAGTGCTTGATACAATGGGATGGAGATGAAGTGGAGGTCGTTCATGCAGACGACTCGATCGAGGTCTCAATAGCTGGCATGAATATTTGGGACTCGGAAGACCAAGAGCCGCTCTCTGGAGTCAGTTTGGACGGCTGTGATCGCATCGAGGTTACAAAAAATGGGGTGAGGCTGGTCTTATCCACCGGCCTGACAGAGTAGCAAGAGCAACATCAATAGACGTACGTGGCAAGGCCGATCCCTGCGATCGGCCCCAAAAAATAAAAAGCAATGATCTCACCTCAAGCATGTCACGTAGTCGTAGCAGGGAGACTCCCTCCCGTAGTGGAGCACAGATAAGTTGTAAACCTTCATTGAGCAATGCAATCAAAAAGGAGGCCGATTCCAGCAATCGGCCAAAATTATCCTCGCCATACGTTTTGCCTGTGTTCAGCATCGATCTAGCGAGCGACGGAAAGCTAGGGTATGGGTTTACATCGGCTGATGAGCTAGAAGAGATTGACATTGGTCCTGGGGATAAGCCACGACCAACATTTATCAGCAAAAAGTTAGATCCGCATTTGAGGGGCCTGATGATAGCTTTGTTGAAAGAATACCCAGATTGTTTTGCCTGGGATTACACGAAATGCCCGGGTTAGACAGAGCATCATTGAGCATCGGCTCCCTCTTAAGAAAGGATTTCGGCCGTTCCGAGCAGCGAGCACGACGGATGAAGGCCGAAACTTTAGAAGAAGTCAAGAAAGAGATCGAGAAGATGTTGAGCGCCGGGTTCATCGGGCCATGCGGGTATGCTTGAGTGGATCTCTAGTATCGTACTGTAGAGAAGAAGGACGGCCGATGGCGCGTCGCCATAGATTTTCGGGATCTCAACGAGCCACTCCAAAGGATGAGTACCCAATGCCTGTAGCCGAGACATTGATCAATGCAGCCGCTGGTCATAAGGTTTTAAGTTTCATGGATGGCAATGCCGGTTACAACCAAATTTTTATGGCTCCAGAAGATATACACAAGACTCGCATTCAGAGTACCAGGTGCGGTGGGCTTGTTTGAATATGTAGTCATGACATTTGGACTGAAAAATGCCGGTGCAACATACCAAAGAGCCATGAATTACATCTTTCATGATCTGATCGGCAAGTTGGTGGAGATTTACATTGATGACGTGGTGGTCAAGTCTGTCTCAGTCGAAGGACACTTGGAGGATTTGCGACGCATCCTGGACCGAACTAGAAAATTCGGGCTGAGAATGAATCCAAAGAAGTGTGCTTTTGGTGTGACGGCCGGTCAATTTCTTGGGCTTCTTGGTTCATGAACGCGGAATTGAGATCGGCCTGAAAAGTCAGGATGCAGTACGAACAATGAAGCCACCTACCACGAAGAAGGAACTCCAGTGTCTCATCGGCAAAATCAACTTCTTCAGAAGGTTCATCTCCAACCTGTCAGGGCGAATCGAGCCGTTCATGGGATTGGTAAAGAATAAAGCTGATGAGGAGTTTCGCTGGGGGGCAGAGCAACAGCAAGCGTTTGACGAGATAAAAGAATATCTAACGAAGCCACCTGTGTTGGTTCCGCCCCAGCAAGACAGGCCATTCTATATTTACTTGTCAGTAGCTGACACTTCCATCGCCTCAGTGGTGGTGCAAGTCTATGATGGTCTAGAAAGAGTCGCCTTCTACCTCAGCAGAAGGATGTTGGATGCAGAGACTAGGTACCCTGAGATCGAGAAGTTGTGCCTCTGCCTATTTTTTACCTGCACCAAGCTTCGTCACATCTTTCTGACAGCAGAAATTGTCATCATATGCAAATCAGATGTCATCAAACACATGCTGTCGGCTCCTGTGTTGAAAGGCCGACTCGGTAAGTGGATGTTTGCATTATCAGAATTTGATCTCCGGTATCAACCTGCGAAAGCAGTCAAGGGACAGGCGTTGGCCGATCTTATCGCTGAACGAATCAACACTGATATAGCAACGACCGTGTCGTACGTGCATGGGCCATGTTCTTCGATGGATCGGCTTGTGATGATGGTTGCGGCATCGGCATTCTACTCGTGTCGCCCCGGGGGGCAACCTATTCCTTCTCCATCAGGCTATCTACCCCTTGCACCAACAATGTCGCTGAGTATGAAGCAATACGCAAGGGGATGGAGTTGCTTATCGAAGCCGGGGCAGAAGCGGTGGAACGGAGACTCAAAGTTGGTGATTTCCCAGCTCACGGAGGAATACAAGTGTGAGAGCGAGTCGCTCTTCCCATTATGGATGCGCTGCCGTGAGCTGATGGCACAATTTAGGTACATAAACTTCAACTGGATCCCGAGGTCGCAGAATACCGAGGCAAATGATCTTGCACAGATGGCGTCAGGCTACAAAGACGTAGCAGGTGGAGCCGATGTCCAGGTACAGTTCATGGAGCCGGATGATTGGAGAGCCGATATCTTCAATTACTTGAAAGATTCGGCTCGGGGGGCACCTAAACGGATAAGGTACAAGGCCATGAAGTACGTCCTTATTGGGGATGACATGTTCTACAGGACGTTGGAAGGGTTACTTCTCAGGTGTCTGGGACCAGCCGAGTCCAATCGTCTCTTACACGAGGTACATGAAGGCGCCTGTTGATGGCGTGTATTTCACACGTTCGTTGGGAAACCCCAAGAGGAAGGTATGATGCGCACAGCAGCAAGTTTTCCCTCAGAAAGAAACCAAGGTTTATCGAACCAGGAGGAGTCAAGAAGCACGTTGAAGGTTGATGGCGGCGGGATGTAGTGCGGCGCAACACCGGAGATTCCGGCGCCAACGTGGAACCTGCACAACACAACCAAAGTACTTTGCCCCAACGAAACAAGTGAGGTTGTCAATCTCACCGGCTTGCTGTAACAAAGGGTTAACCGTATTGTGTGGAAGATGATTGTTTGCAGAGAAAACAGAAAGAACAAGTATGCAGCAGATTTGTATGTCGATGTTAAAGAATAGGACCGGGGTCCACAGTTCACTAGAGGTGTCTCTCCCATAAGATAAAAGCATGTTGGGTGAACAAATTACAGTCGGGCAATTGACAAATAGAGAGGGCATAACAATGCACATACATGTCATGATAAGTATAGTGAGATTTAATTGGGCATTACGACAAAGTACATAGACCGCCATCCAGCATGCATCTATGCCTAAAAAGTCCACCTTCGGTTATCATCCGAACCCCTTCCAGTATTAAATTGCAAAGCAACAGACAATTGCATTAAGTATGGTGCGTAATGTAATCAACAACTACATCCTTAGACATAGCATCAATGTTTTATCCCTAGTGGCAACAAAGACATCCACAACCTTAGGGCTTTCGTCACTCCCGCAGTGTCACTGGAGACATGAACCCACTATCGAGCATAAATACTCACTCTTGGAGTTAAGAGCGAAAACTTGGCCAGAGCCTCTACTAATAACGGAGAGCATGCAAGATCTTAAACAACACATAGGTAATAACTTGATAATTAACATAGCATAGTATTCTCTATCCATCGGATCCCGACAAACACAACATATAGCATTACAGATAGATGATCTTGATCATGTTAGGCAGCTCACAAGATCCAACAATGAAGCACAATGAGGAGAAGACAACCATCTAGCTACTGCTATGGACCCATAGTCCAGGGGTGAACTACTCACTCATCACTCCGGAGGCGACCATGGCGGTGAAGAGTCCTCCGGGAGATGAATCCCCTCTCCGGCAGGGTGCCGGAGGAGATCTCCGAATCCCCCGAGATGGGATTGGCGGCGGCGGCGTCTCGGTAAGGTTTTCCGTATCGTGGTTCTTCGCCTCGGGGGTTTCGCGACGGAGGCTATTTGTAGGCGGAAGGGCAGGTAGAGAGGCGGCACGAGGGGCCCACACCATAGGTCGGCGCGGCCCGGCCTCGGCCGCGCCGCCATGTAGTGTCGGCCACCTCGTGGCCCCACTTCGACTGCTCCTTCGGTCTTCCGGAAGCTTCGTGGCAAAATAGGACCCCGGGTCGTTGATTTCGTCCAATTCCGAGAATATTTCGTTACTAGGATTTCTGAAACCAAAAACAGCAGTAAAACGAAGAACCGGCTCTTCGGCATCTTGTTAATAGGTTAGTTCCGTAAAATGCACGAATATGACATAAAGTGTGCATGAAACATGTAGGTATCATCAATAATGTGGCATGGAACATAAGAAATTATCGATACGTCGGAGACGTATCAAGCATCCCCAAGCTTAGTTTTGCTCGTCCCGAGCGGGTAAAACGATAACAAAGATAATTTCTGAAGTGACATGCCATCATAACCTTGATCATACTATTTGTAAACATATGTAATGAATGCAGCGATCAAAACAATGGTAATGACATGAGTAAACAAGTGAATCATAAAGCAAAGACTTTTCATGAATAGTACTTCAAGACAAGCATCAATAAGTCTTGCATAAGAGTTAACTCATAAAGCAATAAATCAAAGTAAAGGTATTGAAGCAACACAAAGGAAGATTAAGTTTCAGCGGTTGCTTTCAACTTGTAACATGTGTATCTCATGGATAATTGTCAACATAGAGTAATATAACAAGTGCAATATGGAAGTGTGTAGGAATCAATGCACAGTTCACACAAGTGTTTGCTTCTTGAGGTGGAGAGAAATAGGTGAACTGACTCAACATAAAAGTAAAAAGAATGGTCCTTCAAAGAGGAAAGCATCGATTGCTATATTTGTGCTAGAGCTTTTATTTTGAAAACATGAAACAATTATGTCAACGGTAGTAATAAAGCATATGAGTTATGTAAATTATATCTTACAAGTTGCAAGCCTCATGCATAGTATACTAATAGTGCCCGCACCTTGTCCTAATTAGCTTGGACTACCGGATCATCGCAATACACATGTTTTAACCAAGTGTCACAATGGGATACCTCCATGCCGCCTGTACAAAGGTCTAAGGAGAAAGCTCGCATTTTGGATTTCTCGCTTTTGATTATTCTCAACTTAGACATCCATACCGGGACAACATGGACAACAGATAATGGACTCCTCTTTAATGCATAAGCATGTGGCAACAATTAGTGTTCTCATATGAGATTGAGGATATATGTCCAAAACTGAAACTTCCACCATGAATCATGGCTTTACTTAGCGGCCCAATGTTCTTCTCTAACAATATGCATGCTCCAACCATTAAAGTGGTAGATCTCTCTTACTTCAGACAAGACGGACATGCATAGCAACTCACATGATATTCAACAAAGAATAGTTGATGGCGTCCCCGTAAACATGGTTATCGCTCAACAAGCAACTTAATAAGAGATAAAGTGCATAAGTACATATTCAATACCACAATAGTTTTTAAGCTATTTGTCCCATGAGCTATATATTGCAAAGGTGAATGATGGAATTTTAAAGGTAGCACTCAAGCAATTTACTTTGGAATGGCGGAGAAATACCATGTAGTAGGTAGGTATGGTGGACACAAATGGCATAGTGGTTGGCTCAAGGATTTTGGATGCATGAGAAGTATTCCCTCTCGATACAAGGTTTAGGCTAGCAAGGTTATTTGAAACAAACACAAGGATGAACGGTGCAGCAAAACTCACATAAAAGACATATTGTAAACATTATAAGACTCTACACCGTCTTCCTTGTTGTTCAAAACTCAATACTAGATATTATCTAGACTTTAGAGAGACCAAATATGCAAGCCAAATTTACAAGCTCTAAGTGTTTCTTCATTAATGGGTGCAAAGTATATGATGCAAGAGCTTAAACATGAGCACAACAATTGCCAAGTATCAAATTATCCAAGACATTTTAGAATTACTACATGTAGAATTTTCCAATTCCAACCATATAACAATTTAACGAAGAAGAAACTTCGCCATGAATACTATGAGTAAAGCCTAAGGACATACTTGTCCATATGCTACAGCGGAGCGTGTCTCTCTCCCATACAGTGAATGCTAGGATCCATTTTATTCAAACAAAACAAAAACAAAAACAAACCAACGCTCCAAGCAAAGCACATAAGATGTGACGGAATAAAAATATAGTTTCAGGGGAGGAACCTGATAATGTTGTCGATGAAGAAGGGGATGCCTTGGGCATCCCCAAGCTTAGACGCTTGAGTCTTCTTAGAATATGCAGGGGTGAACCACCGGGGCATCCTCAAGCTTAGAGCTTTCACTCTCCTTGATCATATTGTATCATACTCCTCTCTTGATCCTTGAAAACTTCCTCCACACCAAACTCGAAACAACTCATTAGAGGGTTAGTGCACAATAAAAATTAACATGTTCAGAGGTGACACAATCATTCTTAACACTTCTGGACATTGCATAAAGCTACTGGACATTAATGGATCAAAAAATTCATCCAACATAGCAAAAGAGGCAATGCGAAATAAAAGGCAGAATCTGTCAAAACAGAACAGTCCGTAAAGATGGATTTTATTGAGGCACCAGACTTGCTCAAATGAAAATGCCCAAATTTAATGAAAGTTGCGTACATATCTGAGGATCACTCACGTAAATTGGCTTAATTTTCTGAGTTACCTACAGAGAATTAGGCCCAGATTCGTGACAACAAAGAAATCTGTTTCTGCGCAGTAATCCAAATCTAGTATTCACTTTACTATCAAAGACTTTACTTGGCACAACAAAACATAAAACTAAGATAAGGAGAGGTTTCTACAGTAGTAAACAACTTCCAAGACTTAAATATAAAACAAAAATACTGTAGTAAAAACATGGGTTGTCTCCCATAAGAGCTTTTCTTTAACGCCTTTCAGCTAGGCGCAGAAAGTGTATATCAAGTGTTATCAAGAGATGATGAATCTTCAGCGGGGTTTGGAGTTTTCTCAACCATGCATAGTATATTGGATACATAAGTTTCAGCGGCTCCCTTTTCATTAGTCTTGGGCTTGCTACTCTCATCAAACAAATTTTCAGGAACAAGCCAAGCATAGTTATTTTCTAGCGCTTCATTCATCGCTAGGAGCTTACATGGTATCGGCGCTTTGATCTCCCCACCGTCATTAATATTATTAGTGTACCTTATTCTCTCCATGTCCATCTTTTCAAGGATACTAGCAAAATTGGTATAAGAACCAAGCATCTTATATTTACTAAAGACCTTTCTAGCTTCTCTTGCTAAACCACCAAATTCTCTAAGAAGTGTTTCTAAAACAAAATCTTTCTTTTCCCCTTCTTCCATATTACCGAGTGTAAGAAACATGTGTTGGATTATAGGATTGAGATTAACAAATTTAGTTTCCAACATGCGAACTAAAGCAGCAGCAGCAATTTCATAAGTAGGAGCAAGTTCTACCAAGTGTCTTTTGTGGTAAAATTAAAAGGAAACATGATGAAATAAGTAAAGCAAATGCAAGTAACTAATTTTTTTGTGTTTTTGATATAGAGTGCAAGACAATAAATAAAGTAAAGCTAGCAACTAATTTTTTTTGTGTTTTGACATAATGCAGCAAACAAAGTAGTAAACAAAATAAAGCAAGACAAAAACAAAGTAAAGAGATTGGGAAGTGGAGACTCCCCTTGCAGCGTGTCTTGATCTCCCCGGCAACGGCGCCGTAAATTTGCTTGATGCGTGTAGTTGACACGTCCGTTGGGAACCCCAAGAGGAAGGTGTGATGCGCACAGCGGCAAGTTTCCTCAGTAAGAAACCAAGGTTTAATCGAACCAGTAGGGAGTCAAGAAGCACGTTGAAGGTTGATGGCGGCGGGATGTAGTGCGGCGCAACACCAGAGATTCCGGCGTCAACGTGGAACCTGCACAACACAACCAAAGTACTTTGCCCCAACGAAACAGTGAGGTTGTCAATCTCACCGGCTTGCTGTAACAAAGGGTTAACCGTATTGTGTGGAAGATGATTGTTTGCAAGAACAGTAAAAAACAATAGCAGCAGATTGTATGCGATGTAAAGAATAGGACCGGGGTCCACAGTTCACTAGAGGTGTCTCTCCCATAAGATAAAAGCATGTTGGGTGAACAAATTACAGTCGGGCAATTGACAAATAGAGAAGACATAACAATGCACATTGATGGCGTGTATTTCACACGTTCGTTGGGCAACCCCAAGAGGAAGGTATGATGAGCACAGCAGCAAGTTTTCCCTCAGAAAGAAACCAAGGTTTATCGAACCAGGAGGAGCCAAGAAGCACGTTGAAGGTTGATGGCGGCGGGATGTAGTGCGGCGCAACACCGGAGATTCCGGCGCCAACGTGGAACCCGCACAACACAACCAAAGTACTTTGCCCCAACGAAACAGTGAGGTTGTCAATCTCACCGGCTTGCTCGTAACAAAGGATTAACCGTATTGTGTGGAAGATGATTGTTTGCAGAGAAAATAGTAAAAACAAGTATTTCAAGCAGATTTGTATTTCAAGAAAGAGAATTGGACCGGGGTCCACAGCTCACTAGAGGTGTCTCTCCCATAAGACGAACAAGCATGTTGGGTGAACAAATTACGCTTGGGCAATTGACAAATAAAGAGAGCATGACAATGCACATACATATCATGATGAGTATAGTGAGATTTAATTGGGCATTACGACAAAGTACATAGACCGCCATCCAACCGCATCTATGCCTAAAAAGTCCACCTTCAGTGTTATCATCCGAACCCCTCCAGTATTAAGTTGCAAAGCAACGGACAATTGCATTAAGTATGGTGCCTAATGTAATCAACAACTACATCCTTAGACATAGCATCAATGTTTTATCCCTAGTGGCAACAAGACAACACAACCTTAGAACTTTCTCATCATCGTCCAGGTGTCAATGCAGGCATGAACCCACTATCGAGCATAAGTACTCCTTCTTGGAGTTAAAAGTAAAAACTTGGCCAGAGCCTCTACTAGAAACGGAGAGCATGCAAGATCATAAATAACACATAAGCATAACTTTGATAATCAACATAACAAGTATTCTCTATTCATCGGATCCCAACAAACGCAACATATAGAATTACATATAGATGATCTTGATCATGATAGGCAGCTCACAAGATCCGACAATGATAGCACAATGGGGAGAAGACAACCATCTAGCTACCGCTATGGACCCATAGTCCAGGGGTAGACTACTCACTCATCACTCCGGAGGCGACCATGGCGGTGTAGAGTCCTCCGGGAGATGATTCCCCTCTCCGGCAGGGTGCCGGAGGTGATCTCCAGGATCCCCCGAGATGGGATCGGCGGCGACGGCGTCTCAGTAAGGTTTTCCGTATCGTGGCTCTCGGTACTGGAAGTTTCGTCACGGAGGCTTTAAGTAGGCGGAAGGGCAAGTCGAGAGGGGGCACAGGGGCCCCAGATGACAGGGCGGCGCGGCCAAGGGGGGGCCGCGCCGCCCTAGGGTTTGGCTCCCCTGTGGCCCCACTTCCTTTCATCTTCGGACTTCTGGAAGCTTCGTGAGAAAATAGGCCTCCGGGCTTTTATTTCGTCCAATTCCGAGAATATTTCTTTACTAGGATTTCTGAAACCAAAAACAGCAGTAAAACAAAGAATCGGCACTTCGGCATCTTGTTAATAGGTTAGTTCCAGAAAATGCACGAATATGACATAAAGTGTGCATAAAACATGTAGATAACATCAATAATGTGGCATGGAACACAAGAAATTATCGATACGTTGGAGACGTATCAGCAACCCCAAGCTTAGTTCTGCTCGTCCCGAGCAGGTAAAACGATAACAAAGATAATTTCTGGAGTGACATGCCATCATAAACTTGATCATACTATTTGTAAAGCATATGTAGTGAATGCAGCGATCAAAACAATGTGTATGACATGAGTAAACAAGTGAATCATAAAGCAAAGACTTTTCATGAATAGCACTTCAAGACAAGCATCAATAAGTCTTGCATAAGAGTTAACTCATAAAGCAATAATTCAAAGTAAAGGTATTGAAGCAACACAAAAGAAGATTAAGTTTCAGCGGTTGCTTTCAACTTGTAACATGTATATCTCATGGATATTGTCAACATAGAGTAGTATAATAAGTGCAATAAGCAAGTATGTAGGAATCAATGCACAGTTCACACAAGTGTTTGCTTCTTGAGGTGGAGAGAAATAGGTGAACTGACTCAACATTGAAAGTAAAAGAATGGTCCTCATAGAGGAAAAGCATCGATTGCTATATTTGTGCTAGAGCTTTGATTTTGAAAACATGAAACAATTTTGTCAACGGTAGTAATAAAGCATATGCATCATGTAAATTATATCTTATAAGTTGCAAGCCTCATGCATAGTGTACTAATAGTGCCCGCACCTTGTCCTAATTAGCTTGGACTACCTGGATTATCACCGCAATACATATGCTTTAACCAAGTTTCACAAAGGGGTACCTCTATGCCGCCCGTACAAAGGTCTAAGGAGAAAGCTCGCATTTGGATTTCTCGCTTTTGATTATTCTCAACTTAGACATCCATACCGGGACAACATAGACAACAGATAATGGACTCCTCTTTTAATGCTTTAAGCATTTGACAACAATTAATTCTTTTCTCATTAGAGATTTGAGGATATTTGTCCAAAACTGAAACTTCCACCATGAATCATGGCTTTAGTTAGCGGCCCAATGTTCTTCTCTCACAATATGCATGCTCAAACCATTCAACTCAGTGTAGATCGCCCTTACTTCAGACAAGACGAACATGCATAGCAACTCACATGAAATTCAACAATGAGTTGATGGCGTTCCCCAGTAAACATGGTTATCGCACAACAAGCAACTTAATAAGAGATAAAGTGCATAATTACATATTCAATACCACAATAGTTTTTAAGATATTTGTCCCATGAGCTATATATTGCAAAGGTGAATGATGGAATTTTAAAGGTAGCACTCAAGCAATTTACTTTGGAATGGCGGGAAAATACCATGTAGTAGGTAGGTATGGTGGACACAAATGGCATAGTGGTTGGCTCAAGTATTTTGGATGCATGAGAAGTATTCCTCTCGATACAAGGTTTAGGCTAGCAAGGTTATTTGAAACAAACACAAGGATGAACCGGTGCAGCAAAACTCACATAAAAGACATATTGAAAGCATTATAAGACTCTACACCGTCTTCCTTGTTGTTCAAACTCAAAACTAGAAATTATCTAGACCTTAGAGAAACCAAATATGCAAACCAAATTTTAGCATGCTCTATGTATTTCTTCATTAATGGGTGCAAAGCATATGATGCAAGAGCTTAAACATGAGCACAACAATTGCCAAGTATCACATTACCCAAGACATTTATAGCAATTACTACATGTATCATTTTCCAATTCCAACCATATAACAATTTAACGAAGGAGAAACTTCGCCATGAATACTATGAGTAGAAACCAAGGACATATTTGTCCATATGCTACAGCGGAGCGTGTATCTCTCCCATAAAGTGAATGCTAGGATCCATTTTATTCAAACAAAACAAAAACAAAAACAAACCGACGCTCCAAGAAAAAGCACATAAGATGTGGCCGAATAAAAATATAGTTTCGGGGGAGGAACCCGATAATTTGTCGATGAAGAAGGGGATGCCTTGGGCATCCCCAAGCTTAGACGCTTGAGTCTTCTTGATATATGCAGGGGTGAACCACCGGGTGCATCCCCAAGCTTAGAGCTTTCACTCTCCTTGATCATATTGCATCATACTCCTCTCTTGATCCTTGAAAACTTCCTCCACACCAAACTCGAAACAACTCATTAGAGGGTTAGTGCACAATATAAATTGACATATTCAGAGGTGACACAATCATTCTTAACACTTCTGGATATTGCATAATGCTACTGGACATTAGTGGATCAAATAAATTCATCCAACATAGCGAAAGAGGCAATGCGAAATAAAAGGCAGAATCTGTCAAAACAGAACAGTTCGTATTGACGAATTTTAAAATGGCACCAGACTTGCTCAAATGAAAATTCTCAAATTGAATGAAAGTTGCGTACATATCTGAGGATCATGCTCGTAAATTTGCATAATTTTCTGAGCTTCCTGCAGGGCAGTGGGCTCAGATTCGTGACAGCAAAGAAATCTGGAACTGCGCAGTAATCCAAATCTAGTACTTACTTTTCTATCAACGGCTTAACTGGGCACAACAAAACTCAAAACTAAGATAAGGAGAGGTTGCTACAGTAGTAAACAACTTCCAAGACACAAAGTAAAAACAAAGTACTGTAGGTAAAAACATGGGTTGTCTCCCATAAGCGCTTTTCTTTAACGCCTTTCAGCTAGGCGCAGAAAGTGTGTATCAAGTAACATCGAGAGATGAAGCATCAACATCATAATTTGTTCTAATAATAGAATCATAAGGTACCTTTATTCTCTTTCTAGGGAAGTGTTCCATACCTTTCTTGAGAGGAAATTGATATTTTATATTACCTTCCCTCATATCAATAATAGCACCAACAGTTCGAAGAAAAGGTCTTC
>NC_061513.1:283885665-283939704 GCF_022539505.1 Lolium rigidum
CGTGAGCGGATGTGTACTTACTCGGAAAGACAGGCAGAAGAATGGTGTTGCTCTCTTTGTGCATGAGCATGAAGTTCGAGAAGTGCCGCACCGCCTTGGTCCGTGTCCTTGAGCCGTCTCGGAGCTGGCTATCGCGCATGTAGTAGGGATCCGCTACCGCGATGTGGCGGGGTCTCTCTCGTTGATCTTCATCTCGAAGATTAATCGCGTATAGGCGGACCAGAGTTATAGTCGAGCCGTTTCGAGTGAAATAGATTGAAGACGTCCTCGAACGCTATGAAGAAGATATCCGCGGGGTCTTCATTGGACGAAGTTCTGGTTGGACGGCACCTTGACCGAGAACACCGGGTAATTTGGATCCTTTTCTTTAAGAAGGACGCTCTCTTGATAATGAATAGAGTGCCGCAAAGGGAGCATTTGTCCACTTGCGAGGTGTTCCATGTCCGGAGGCAGTATAGGTTTACCAGCTTCATGACACCGGGGCAAGCCATCCGGTGTAGGTGGTACCATGTCGTCGGCCCGGATCCTCTTAGGAGCAGGCTGGCTCGAAGATGCGCCCTTCTTGGCTCCTCTCTTCCTTCCCTTCTTCACTTGACCTCACCGGGGTGCTTGTGGTGCGTGATGGTGGTGCTTCGGGTGCCGGTGGTGCTTCGAGGTTGCTGGGGTTGATTTGGGTGGATCCCCGATGATCGTCTTACGCGGCGTGTTAGGGCTGAAAACGGTAGCAGGCTTGACTTGAGCTGGATTGCCAGCCTCCGGAGGAGTGTCTTGAGAAAGACCCGTGAAGACCAGGCGCTGCTTCGTGACTGTAGGGGGACGACTAAGTTGATCGCCGTGTGTGCGGAAGGCTTGTTCATCCATAGGAGGCATGTACATATCTTGGCTGCAGGGCGCCGGTGTTGATGTAGGCATCGATGTCATCATCATCATCTACATCATTGCCATCAAGTGGCGCCATGTCCCGGACCTTAGGTGGTGGCGGTTGCGATGCCGCCGCTTGGCGTACCGTGCGTCTAGTAGGCGGTCGTTGCGGTAGCGCTCCCAACAACTGTTTGTGGCGTCTGGTGGTGACGGCGATCGTCGGTTCCTTCCGGGTGGCGGCGGCGACCGTCGGTTCCTTCAGGGTAGTGGGGGCGGCGACCGCCGTTTCCTTAAGGGTGTCGTCGGCGTTGGCGATCTTGGGCCGGATGATAGGGGAGGTGGCGCCGGTGCTTCTCTTACAACTCGGAAGACCCCCGGACGAATCCGGTTCTTCGGCCATTTCATAAGCCATGAGGTGCAATCCCCAAGGGACAAAACCTCGCCTTCTTCTGTGCCCGGAGGTTGAAAGGGGGGGATGGCGTAGCGGTACTCCGGCACTACCATTACCAACTTGACCTTCGCCACGTCTTCCGTCAATGTAGCGCCGTGCATAACGCGGGAAGCCATGACAAAGCCGCTGAGCAACTTCCACCAACTTGCCGCCGGGCTCCACCGTTTGCGTAAGTATGCATTGTTCATCCCGAGTCGGGGCGCCAGTGTTGGGCATCGTGAGATGGCGAGTCACGAAAGGCATATATAGTTAAAGAAGATGACGCGAAGGAGTAACTAATGAGTTTACCTCCTTGATGGCGCCGATCCCGGCTACTGCCGATACAAGGGCGGCGGTTGGGGGCGTCGATGCGCCCGGTTGGAGCCGCGGCGGCGGTTGGAGCTGCGGCGGCGTCTGGTGGAGCCCCGACGCCGGCGTCGGGTGGAGCGGCACCGTCGGCGACACGTGGAAGATTGAGTTGCTGCCGCTAAGGCTGGGCACATGTATCGGCCCCACTTGACCTCCCGCATTCCAAGCAACTAACCCCTCAATCAACCCAGGGGGGATGATCTGCCGGATCTTCTCGTCCAATAACTTGTTCATCATCTCCGTGTTCTCCACAGGCTTTTCGGCCACCAGCTTCTCTAGTGACTCCACCTTCTTCTTCAGCTCCCGAACCTCGGATTTATCCTTAGCCGATGACCTCCTCTCCAACTTTCTCGTCTTGGCATCCGATCCGTAGTACTCGGATAGCTTCATACTTGTGCCAAAGCCGGACACACCGGCCAGCCGACGTCGGTGGCTTGTCCGGCTCCCTCTCCTTGTACTTGTTCATCGCCCTGTTGAAAGGCGTGTCCCACGGTTCCGTCGACCCCTGGGACGACGGGCCAGCCTTCGTCAACTCTTCATCCTTTAGACAAAGGAACTTAAGGTTAGCCCATTTGGATTCATTGCCTAATAAGATGAGCGAAATAATATAGAACTATCCTTACAGGTACTTCTCGAAACCCTTCACGTCTTCGTGATCCGTAATAAATTCCCCGTCTTCCAGTCTAAGTAGTAGCGGGACCGGACAAAGTTCCTAGCCTGTTCATCCTGGATTTTGTGCCAGGGGTTTTCTTTCCCCAGACGTACCATCTCGGCATCCTCCTTGTCCCAAGTGGGCTGTTTTCCTCGGTAACCGCCGCTTCCGCAATGGTGGGTCCCTAAGTTCAAATCCCGCATTTTCTTCCCCCAGGCGGTCCATTTTTTAACAGCGTCACTCTGTAAGTAAGACTTGAATGCATTAAAGTCTTCTAAGGAGAGCGACGGGTCTTTGCTACTTATCCTCTCCCAGCTTTCACCGGCCTCGATCTTTCCCTTCAGCCGGTTCTTCCAAGCTGCTCAAGGCGGTGCTCATCTTCGTGAGAGCTAAAGAGTCCACCTTCTTATTTAACGGCTCCGGGAACGTGTATCGTTGGTGAAGCTTCGGAGGAGGGATTGGGCGATAGCCTCGTTCTCCTTGCTTCTGAGGTCCTGAGTTAGGATCGGCACGGTTTCACGGACGATGCACCCTAGTTGCATGCCGTACCCTTTGGCAACCCACGAAGGCTCCAAGGGTAGGCCACTTTCGGAGACTACCGTGAAATGATCGGTGACGTTGGCGAGCACTTGCGGCCTCCGATCCCTCCTTGGCCTCCTCGCCGTCCTCTTCTTCTTACCCTCCCGAGGGTTGCCGCCGCTATCACCTTCCGTGCGGTTGGCCGCGTTCTCTTCACCGGCCGTCTCTTCACCCGGTCCGGGCGGCGTCGTCCCAGGTATCGTCATCGTCGCCGGTGTCGGCGGCGGCCCCCGGCCCTCTCCCTCGGAGGCAGTGTCCCGGCCCTCTCCCTCGGAGGCGGCGTCCCGGCCCTCTTCCTCATCGTCGGGCGACTCGGCGGCGGCCTTCCGGGGCTGCTTGTAGCCCTCCCAGAAGTCCTTGTTGGCCTCTCTCGCTTCATCGTTCTGGCTCCTGGGCTTAGAAGTGTTGCCCGACATGTTTATTTGCACTTCATTAAAAGAGGCAACAAGTTAGTACAAAAGTCAACCAGAAAATTCGGCATGACTTTTGCTAATTTTTCTACGTAGGAGTGCCCATTTCTCAACCGAAACGGAAGTTAATCAACGCTTCGGGAGAAATGGGCAACTCAATGAAATCCCCTGCAAAAATATCCACCATATACACCATATATCCACCATATCCACCATAAACCAGAAAACCTGGACATATATTGCTTGGACATATATAGTTCCTATTTTTTTAACACTGGAGCACTACAACAAATTAACCCGAAGCATCTACAATACATCAAACAAAACCTGGTGCATCAATACAGCTGGCATTATTAACCTAGAGCATCAATACAACAAATATTATTAACCTGGAGCATCTACAACAAATTAACCTGGAGAATCTACAATACATCAAACAAAACCTGGAGCAATCACACGGAGCACTACAACAAACCCGGAGCATCTTTTTAACCAAGCTGTTAGCATATTTAGTGCAGCCAAGGCGGTAGCTAATGACTTAGAAAAATGACTTCAATAGTAGGCGGTAGCATTTCATTCAAAATCAACTAGGCGAGTATCATTTCATGATTAGCTTGTTCATTTTTTCATTTGTATTAAAAAACCTAACAAATCCTAGCTAGCATAGAGCAATAAAGAACATCAACATATAAAATTCCGGAGATAATTAAATAGCGAAGCTTGAGCATCATATGGAAATGCTAGTGTCTTCAAATGAAAATGCTATTACTCATAAATATACATTACAAAAGGCAGTAGCTAGTGACTTAAATTTAAAAAGGCAGTATGTGCTTCTTCATAACCAAGAATACAAGCTTATAGAGCAAGCCAACCAGTAGCTACTGCCAACATGTGAGCATGAGCATCATTTAACCTTATTAGCAAGAACTTTATTAGCTCTAGTGCAAGCAATGAATTAAAAAAACAGCAACCAATGAATTAAAAAAAATAGCAAGCAATAAATTAAATAGCATTTGACCGCATCATTTGCATTTACATTTAAACCAGGTAGCATCATTTGCATGAACAAGAGAACCTAAATCAATTTCTAGCTTGTACATTTCATCATTTCATCATAGCATCATAGCATCATTTCATCATTTCCATTTAAACCAAGTAGCATCATTAGCTTTCACCAAGAATTGCTAACAAATCCTAGCAGTAGCATTGGAGTCATTATTCTATTTCATGAATGATTGTTCAATGGAGATGTAGTGTCTGGCCTACATGATACACTACTAATTAAGTATTATTGGCCTACATGATGTAGTGTCTGTCGACGCACATCCTTGCAAACTCTTTAATACGAAAGGATGAAAATAAGAACATATCAAACATCACCCAGTAAATAGCAGATACTACATACTACACTTTAGCCAGAGAATTGGCAATGGAAGTCCAACAAAACCAATAACATATACATACTACACTACAGCATGCCACCAAAGTAGATATAGGTCATTTGTTTCTACATCTAGCTATGGAGCCCCGAATTTCATCACATAGAAAGAATATAATGCCATAACCAAGAAATTAGCTACTGCTAGGATCATGGCAATTCTTTGATGGCTTGGATCATGGCAATGCAAACAACATATTGTACAAGGGGCAGCTTGCGTGGAACGAGAACATGAGACAATACAAAATCTGACCAATGTTGCCCTTCTTCTCCGAAATTCGGGCACAAGACAGTGGGGAGGGGGACAAGGGAGTGGGGAGGGGGAGAGGGACTCTCACCGAACGGCGGCGGTGGCAGGGCGCGGTGGTGATGGCGTTGTCCTCCTCCTCTACGGCGGCGACTCGGGCTGCGCGTCCTCCTCCTCGATCTGCGGGGCGGCTCGGGCTTGGGCGTCCTCCTCCTCGATCCGCGGTGGCGGCTCGGGCTTGGGCGTCCTGCTCGGCGGTGGCGTGGCGGTCCTCCTCCTCCTCCTCCTCTCGCGGCGGCGGCTCGGGCTCGCGCGTCCTCCTCCTCGATCTGCGGTGGCGGCTCGGGCTTGGGCGTCCTGCTCGGCGGTGGCGTGGCGGTCCTCCTCCTCCTCCTCGGTGGCAACGGCGCTAGCTAGGTGGCGGCGCTTGGCGGTGGTGGTGGTTGCGAGAGCAGTGGGCGAGCTAGGGTTGTCGGCCGGGGAAGAAACTGCTGTTGTGAGTGGGGAAGAAAGGGTCGATCGAGTTATTTCACCAAGTGTCTAAATTCTGTGGCGCACCACTCATATGCGCCACAGAATTAAGCATTCTGTGGCGCATCAACTATGACATGCGCCACAGAATACCTTAATTCAGTGGCGCACCTAAAGGGGCGTGCGCCACAGAATTTAGACACTTAGCAAAACAAAATGGTTTTACTGCTGTGTACTGACAGTTACTTAGCACTAGCCCAGTGGTTAAGGTCAATGTTAGCCCATTAGTAGCCAGGTTCGAACCCTGGCTGCCACACAATTTTTCTTCCTTTTTTTCATATTTTAGTTACATTTCAATAAATAACACAACATTATTTAGTAATTAGTAGAGTATTATAAATTACTTGTCTCATACAAACATGTACGTTCGTGTTTCTCTCACACACACATGCATGTACTTGTCTAACACACACTCACACACATGTGTAGACCAAAAAAAGATCTTCTTCGTCCCGGCTCCGAGCTCTAGCTAGCGTCTCTTCGCAATCTTCTTGCCCTTTCGGTTGTTGGCGGTTGAATACTTTATACCGGCCACCTTGAGATTTCTTCGCGTGAATGGACAACCTTTAGAGGGTAGGGAGGTCTTCCTTCTTACTTTACTAGTAGTAGGCATGTCGAAGTGCCCGTCGAATTCCTCCTCCATCTTCGGGTCACCGTTCTTGTCCAAGTCTTCCTCGTTGGCGTCTCCTTGCATTCCTATGATGCTCCTCTTGCCCCTCCTCACGACAACACGGCTAGGCCTCGACGGATCGGTGATGAAGAAGCATTGGTCAACTTGGCTACCGAGTACCCATGGCTCATTTTTCGCGGATGCGTTCTTCGATTTTGCATCGGGTATAACCATGGTTGTGAAATATCGGCCTTCTTTTTCGACCTTCTTGGCCCATCTCACACGAAACATTGGCACCGTCTCTCCACAGTAATTGAGCTCCCATATCTCCTCGATCCTTCCAAAAAATCTTTCCTTGACATTAGTCTCGTCATCGGCGTATGACAAGCATAGTTACTCCCGAGTTTTGATTTTCACTATTTCTGTCCTTTTCCTCGGTGTAGAATCAGTAACCGTTGATGTCGTACCCCTGATAGGTCCTTACGTTATGCGCGGGTCCCCGTGATAAGGTGTATATGAGTTTTTCATCTTCGGTAGAAGGCGTATTTCTCTGTGCTTCAACCAGTTGAGTTTGCTTGAACCAACGCGTGAAGCTGGAGTTGTGCTTTTTGGTTACGTCTCCCATCTTCCTCGGCCGGCCCATATCGATGTAATTCTGCTCGACCATGCTTTTGTGCTCTTGCACGAAAGGTTCGGTCAGTTTTAAGTGTTGTAGCGCGACCCGGTGAGCCCTGTCAAAGTCGTCGCGTCGATTTTCAATGCCGACATGGACCGAGCGGTAGCCCTCGCGGTGACCGACTCCAGCCGAGCCTCCCGAGGTGCGTCCCGGGTGGTAGACCAACATGATCCTCGTCGTCCTCGGTGCTTAGATAATTCCGCGTAAGGAGATGCACTCGTAGGTTAGAAACCCCTTGGCCATGCTTGTGTCCGGACGGGCCCTATTGCGAACGTATCCTTTCATGACACCGTTCCGCCTTTCGAAAGGCATCATGTTGTGGAGGAACGTTGGGCCGAGCTGCTTGATGTCTTCAACGACATGGAGAAGGAGATGGACGCATATATCACGGAATGCGAGCGGGAAGTAAATCTCGAGCTCACATAGTATCACCACGATCTCATCCTCGTAGCATCTTGAGCTGCCTCACGCCGATCGACTTCCCGGTGATAACGTCAAAAAGTTGCATAGGCCAAACAGCGTATCACGGACGTGCTCGTCCATTATGCCTCGGATCGCAACGGGAAGTATCTCGCGTCATTAGCACGTGGCAATCGTGAGACTTCATCCCGGTGAACCTCTTCTTCGCTACGTCCGGATATCTCGCTTATATTCCCCGAGTAACCGTGAGGAACTTTCACTCCTAGGAGGCACTGAAAAATCGCTCGAGCTCCTCCGGACTCGTTGTGAAGCAGTGCAGCGGGAAGCTGCACCGCGTTCTTCTTAGCCCTTTACGGAGACGTTGAGTCCCTTCCGTCCGATCATCATCATCATCATCATCATCATCGTCGATATCGGGGGCTTGAAGATCTTTCCTGATGCCAAAATGTTTAAGATCGTATCTTGCTTTCGGTCCATCCTTGGACTTCTCTGAGTTGCAAAGAGTGCCAAGCAGACTCTCGGTAACGTTCTTCGTAATGTGCATGACATCGAGGCTGTGGGGCGTGTGGAGGACCTTCCAGTACTCCAAGTCGTGGAAAACAGACCTCGCTTTCCATACACCAAGCAGCGGCTCTGGCTTCGGTCGCTTCTTTCCCGGCGCTGGGCACTCCTTCCAATTTTTCGAAGATCATCGATTTCTGCGCTGCTCCTCGGGCGTGGGGGTCCATCGGGCTCATCTTTACCATTGAACAGATCACCGCGTTTTCTCCACGGGTGATCCAAGCGAAGCCACCTTCGAGCACCCGGGTAGACGGTTTTCGAGGACCCGGGATCCCTTGGTAGTTGTAGATGCGGGGTATCGTCCATGCACTTCACACAGCCGTTGAATCCGTGGCCCACCCGGGCGGATACATATGCGTAACCAGGATAGTCCGTGACCGTCGTGATCAACGCGGCTCTCATATCGAAATAAGTTCTAGTGTAGGCGTCCCACGTACGGGGTGGCGTCTTCCACAACGTGTCTAACTCCTCTTTCAGCAGCCCGAGATACAAATGCATGTCGACACCTGGTTGTTTCGGCCCCCGAATGAGAATACTCGTGTGTATGTACCTTTGCTTGGTGCACAGCCACGGGGGTAGGTTGTAAGGCCATACAAACACGAAGCCAGGTGCTATGCGTGCTACTCCGGTTGCCGAACGGATTGAGTCCATCGGTGCTCATACCCAGCCTGATGTTCCTTGCGTCGCCCCGAACCTAGGGAAGGCGATGTCCAATGTTTGCCACTGTCCAGCGTCTGAAGGGTGTGTCAGCATATAGCCCATCTCCGGATCTTCTTCGGGCTTCTGCCTTTCCTCGTGCCATTGCATGAGCTTTGCTTCCTTAGGGTCCACGAAATACCGCTGCAGATTGGATGCACTTATTTTTTCATTGTAATTTTAGTGTAAGGATATGGCATTATTTTCAGATAGAATGGGAGCCTGGCCCTACTTTGGAGGTTATAGTTCAAGATGCCATGAGGAAATTCAGCAAACCTTTCTTCTCTGAGGTAGTGATTATTGCTCTTTGGCATATTTGGAAGCAGAGAAATGAGGCTATCTTTCAGGGTATCATGCCTTCTTTTAGGGGTTGGAAGAATCGCTATGTGTTAGATCTCTCTTTGCATAAGCATAGGGTGAAGGAGAAGCATGTTCAGAGTTTGTCAAGATGGATTGACTCTCTTCTATAATTTTGTAGTGTAGAGTGTTGTAAATATTTGTACAGTGGTTGTTTTGGTTTAATAAAATACTGTGGGGCTCAAGCCTTACAGTTTCTGCTCAAAAAAAAAATACCGCTGCAGACGGGGAGTGATAGGAAAGTACCATACCACCTTTCGAGGTACCTTCTTGTTCCCAACCTTGTACCGTCCGTGGCCACACACCGGACATGTGGTTCTGTCCTTGTACTCGCACCTATAAATCACACAATCATTAATGCAGGCGTGGTATTTTTCGTGCGGTAGGTCAAGGGGACACACGACTTTCTTGGCCTCCTCGGTACTACTTGGCAATGTGTTCCCCTCCGGGAGACGATCGTGCCGTAATTTTAAGCTCTTGCTGAAGCTGGAATCGGTCCACTTGTTCCGCGTCTTCATCCGCAGGTAATCAAGCGTTACATGCAAGCGCGTATCCTCGCGGACGACACCCGGAAAGATCGGAGTCATCCCGTCTTTCTCCATTTGCGACAGACTTGGCTCTCTCTCTAGCTGCAACTCTATCGTTGCTCGTCTCCCGGAGGAGCAGATCTTGAACATGAGAGTCCCGCAAGGCCGAAATTAGCGTGGTCGCGCTCGGAATCTTCTTCTTCATCATGATGATGTTCTCCGCCGGCATCTTCTTCTTCATGATGATCTTCTCCGTCGACTTCTTCTTCATGATGATAGTCCCCGTCGGCATGATGATAGTCTTCTTCATGATGATAGTCGTCTCGCTCGACATGGTCTTCATGCGCACCATTTGATGGGGCCGGCCGCGCCTGGTTGTCTTGCATGAAACCGCGCCTCAGCGAGGTGCTCCTCCAGCTTGTCCGGAATCAGGGTTGATCCAGCGCTCGAGTTTGCATGATCGACACGGACATCTTATCTGGCGCCTATTGTTCCGAATCATGTCCTCCTTCGCGTCTATCTTGTATCTAGAGATTCGAGCGGAACTCATCGAGAGGACCATGCTTGCCCGCAAATGGTATACATAGAACAGGAAATTAGAACCGCACCAAATGCACACACATGCATGGGCCGTACCTCTCCTCAAGGTATTACATGGAGTGGAAAAATTCGGCATGACCTCTCCTCAAAGTAGGACATATGGGTAGTGCAAAACTTGCCGAAACGGAAATGAATCAACATTTCGGCAAACATCCATGCACCACACCGGCACACACACAAGCGCTTCACCCGCAACAAGCATCCATACACACGACGGCCACACAAGATCTACAAGCATATGCATGTCTCCTCCAAGCATATGTATGTCTCCTCCAACTACTCACCTTCTAGATTCGATACCGAGACGAGACCGCGATCGATGACTTCGAGAGGAGGAGAGAGTATGGAGAGCCTTCTCCTCAACTCCAATTAAGTATCAACCAAAGTAAGTGTAATAAATACCCAAGCAAGTGAAAAGTGGAGTCAAAATGGTATGAGAGAGAAGGGGGGACGAGCTAGATGGAGGAAGAAGAATGGCTTGTGTAGTGTGGTAGGTGGGAGGTTGCTCACTTTTGTAGATCTGGTTCGCTGACTCCGTGGCGCACCAACCACGGTGCGCCACGTAATAGCTTATTTCGTGGCGCACCGAGCGCAGGTGCGCCACGGAATAACTTATTTCGTGGCGCACGGAATACGGTGCGCCACGGAATACCTTATTTTTGTGGCGCACCGTCGCCGTGCGCCACGAAGAAGTAATTTCGTGGCGCACCGAGGTTTGTGCGCCATAGAAATTGTAAAACCAATGATTGGGGGTGACAGGGTGTGGGGCCCACCAAGTTTTTGTGGCGCACCGTTTAGCAGATGCGCCACAAAATTAAGCTATTTCTGTGGCGCACCGAGCTTCGTGTGCCACAAAATAAGTTTCTGTGGCGCACCAAAAACGGTGCGCCACAGAACTAAGCTTCGCCTATAAGGGTTTTCCTACTAGTGCTATAGAAACCAAATATGCAAACCAAATTAGCAAGCTCTAAGTATTTCTTCATTAATGGGTGCAAAGTATATGATGCAAGAGCTTAAACATGAGCACAACAATTGCCAAGTATCAAATTATCCAAGACATTTTTAGAGTTACTACATGTAGCATTTTCCAATTCCAACCATATAACAAATTAACGAAGAAGAAACTTCGCCATGAATACTATGAGTAGAGCCTAAGGACATATTTGTCCATATGCTACAGCGGAGCGTGTCTCTCTCCCATAAAGTCAATGCTAGGATCCATTTTATTCAAACAAAACAAAAACAAAAACAAACCGACGCTCCAAGCAAAGTACATAAGATGTGACGGAATAAAAATATAGTTTCAGGGAGGAACCCGATAATGTTGTCGATGAAGAAGGGGATGCCTTGGGCATCCCCAAGCTTAGACGCTTGAGTCTTCTTAGAATATGCAGGGGTGAACCACCGGGGCATCCCCAAGCTTAGAGCTTTCACTCTCCTTGATCATATTGCATCATACTCCTCTCTTGATCCTTGAAAACTTCCTCCACACCAAACTCGAAACAACTCATTAGAGGGTTAGTGCATAATAAAAATTCACATGTTCAGAGGTGACACAATCATTCTTAACACTTCTGGACATTGCATAAAGCTACTGGACATTAATGGATCAAAGAAATTCATCCAACATAGCAAAAGAGGCAATGCGAAATAAAAGATAGAATCTGTCAAAACAGAACAGTCCGTAAAGATGGATTTTATTAGGCCACCAGACAGGCTCAAACGAAAATGCCCAAATTGAATGAAAGTTGCGTACATATCTGAGGATCACTCACGTAAATTGGCATAATTTTCTGAGTTATCTACAGAGAATTAGACCCAGATTCGTGACAGCAAAGAAATCTGTTTCTGCGCAGTAATCCAAATCTAGTATTTACTTTACTATCAAAGACTTTACTTGGCACAACAAAACACAAAACTAAGATAAGGAGAGGTTGCTACAGTAGTAAACAACTTCCAAGACTCAAATATAAAAACAAAGTGCTGTAGTAAAATAACACATGGGTTATCTCCCAAGAAGTTCTTTCTTTATAGCCTTTAAGATGGGCTCAGCAGTTTTAATGATGCTCACATGAAAAATAGAGTATGAAGCAAAAGAGAGCATCAAGAAGCAAATTCAAAACAAATTTAAGTCTAACATGCTTCCTATGCATAGGAATCTTGTAAATAAACAAGTTCATGAAGAGCAAAGTAACAAGCATAGGAAGATAAAACAAGTGTAGCTTCAAAAATTTCAGCACATAGAGAGGTGTTTTAGTAACATGAAAATTTCTACAACCATATTTTCCTCTCTCATAATAACTTTCAGTAGCATCATGAGCAAACTCAACAATATAACTATCACATAAAGCATTCTTATCATGAGCCTCATGCATAAAATTATTACTCTCCACGTAAGCATAATCAATTTTATTAGTTGTAGTGGGAGCAAATTCAACAAAGTGGCTATCATCATATATAGGAGGCACATTGTAATCATAAAAGAAAAATTTCTCCTTAATGCTTGGGGTACTAAAAAGATCCTGTTCATCAGAGCCAGCTTCCCCAAGCTTAGAATTTTCCATAGCATTAGCAACAATGGTGTTCAAAGCATCCATAGTAATAACATTCCCATTAGCATGCATATAAAGTTCCATGGGTTTTTTAATTCTCTCTTCAAACACATCATGTCCTAATTCAAGATAAAGTTCATAAAGATCTCTCATATTTTTGTTGTTTTCCATTATGCTTAACTAGTGAAATAAAAACATGCATGATATTAAGTAAAGTAAAACAAGTAACTAATTTTTTTTGTGTTTTTGATATAGCAAACAAGATAGTAAATAAAGTAAAGCTAGCAACTAATTTTTTTGTGTTTTGATATAATGCAACAAACAAAGTAGTAAATAAAATAAAGCAAGACAAAAACAAAGTAAAGAGATTGAGAAGTGGAGACTCCCCTTGCAGCGTGTCTTGATCTCCCCGGCAACGGCGCCATAAAAAGAGCTTGATGGCGTGTATTTCACACGTTCGTTGGGCAACCCCAAGAGGAAGGTATGATTCGCACAGCAGCAAGTTTTCCCTCAGAAAGAAACCAAGGTTTATCGAACCAGGAGGAGCCAAGAAGCACGTTGAAGGTTGATGGCGGCGGGATGTAGTGCGGCGCAACACCAGGGATTCCGGCGCCAACGTGGAACCTGCACAACACAACCAAAGTACTTTGCCCCAACGAAACAAGTGAGGTTGTCAATCTCACCGGCTTGCTGTAACAAAGGATTAACCGTATTGTGTGGAAGATGATTGTTTGCAGAGAAAACAAGTAAAACAAGTATTGCAAGCAGATTTGTATTTCAAGTATTAAAGAATGGACCGGCGTCCATAGTTCACTAGAGGTGTCTCTCCCATAAGATAAAAGCATGTTGGGTGAACAAATTACAGTCGGGCAATTGACAAATAGAGAGGGCATAACAATGCACATACATGACATGATAAGTATAGTGAGATTTAATTGGGCATTACGACAAAGTACATAGACCGCCATCCAACTACATCTATGCCTAAAAAGTCCACCTTCAGGTTATCGTCCGAACCCCTCCAGTATTAAGTTGCAAAGCAACGGACAATTGCATTAAGTATGGTGCGTAATGTAATCAACAACTACATCCTCGGACATAGCGCCAATGTTTTATCCCTAGTGGCAACAAGCACAACACAACCTTAGAACTTTCCGTCACTGTCGCAGTGTCAATGCGTGCATGAACCCACTATCGAGCATAAATACTCCCTCTTGGAGTTAAAAGCAAAACCTTGGCCAGAGCCTCTACTAGTAACGGAGAGCATGCAAGATCATAAACAACACATATGTAATAATTTGATAATTAACATGACATGGTATTCTCTATCCATCGGATCCCGACAAACACAACATATAGAATTACAGATAGATGATCTTGATCATGTTAGGCAGCTCACAAGATCCAACAATGAAGCACAATGAGGAGAAGACAACCATCTAGCTACTGCTATGGACCCATAGTCCAGGGGTGAAGTACTCACTCATCACTCCGGAGGCGACCATGGCGGTGTAGAGTCCTCCGGGAGATGAATCCCCTCTCCGGCAGGGTGCCGGAGGAGATCTCCAGAATCCCCCGAGATGGGATCGGCGGCGGCGGCGTCTCGGCAAGGTTTTCCGTATCGTGGTTTTTCGCCTCGGGGTTTCGCGACGGAGGCTTTAAGTAGGCGGAAGGGCAGAGTCGGGGCCCGACGAGGGGCCCACACCATAGGGCGGCGCGGGCCCCCCTTTGCCGCGCCGCCATGTGGTGTCGCCACCTCGTGGCCCCACTTCGTATGATCTTCGGTCTTCCGGAAGGTTCGTGGCAAAATAGGCCCCCGGGTCTTCGTTTCGTCCAATTCCGAGAATATTTCGTTACTAGGATTTCGAAACCAAAAACAGCAGAAAACAGAACCGGCACTTCGGCATCTTGTTAATAGGTTAGTTCCAGAAAATGCACAAATATGACATAAAGTGTGCATAAAACATGTAGGTATCATCAATAATATGGCATAGAACATAAGAAATTATCGATACGTCGGAGACGTATCACCTGTGGAACTCACCAATCGGCTCATAAGATGAAATGGTTGATCACGCGATCGGGGTTTTATTGGCCCACCATGCTTGAGGATTGTTTTAATTACTATAAAGGGTGTCAAGCATGTCAGAAGTTTGGGAAAATTCAGATGGTACCCGCATCAGCGATGAACCCCATCATCAAGCCTTGGCCATTTCGAGGTTGGGGCATGGATATGATCAGCAAAATCAATCCTCCATCGAGCAAAGGCAATGTATGGATTTTGGCCATCACAGATTATTTTACTAAATGGGTGGAGGCCGTCCTGATGAAGTCAGTAGCATCGGCCGATGTTATCAATTTTGTGAAAGAACATGTCATTCACAGATTCGAGATTCCCCAGACTATCACGACCGATGGAGGTTCGGTTTTCATTTCTCGCGAGTTTAGAGAGTTTTGTGAGGGCATGGGAATTAAGTTGATCCGATCATCTCCATACTATGCTCAAGCAAATGGGTAAGCTGAAGCGTCCAACCAGAGCCTTATCAAGTTGATTAAGAGGAAAGTCGACGAGCATCCTAGATGTTGGCACGAGGTTTTGTCAGAAGCTTTGTGGGCTTATCGCATGTCATGTCATGGAGCGATAAAAACCTCGCCATACCATCTGGTTTATGGGCAAGAAGCTGTATTACCCTGGGAGATCACGGCTGGCTCAAGACGTGTTACGTTTCAGAATGACTTAACAACTGAAGAATATGCAGCCCTGATGAGTGATAGCGTTGAGGATCTGACGGAACTTAGACTTTGGTCGCTTGAGAAGATTAAAGAGAACAAAGCCAACGTAGCTCGCGCATATAATAAGAAGGTGAGACCAAAGGAGTTCCACGTTGGTGATCTGGTATGGGAAGCTGTACTACCATTGGGGACTAAGGATAAAGTGTATGGTAAATGGTCTCCAAATTGGCATGGGCCATACAGGGTTGACCAAGTTTGAAAGGGTAATGCATACATGCTTGAAGAGCTGAGCGGTGTGAAATTCCCAGTGGTTGTCAATGGTCAGCATCTTAAGAAATATTTCCCAAGTATGTGGGATGACGGACAGTGAAATATAGGGGCCGATGCATGAAATCGGCCAGTAAAAAAAATTCAATATGCAAAGCATAGCCGATGCACTGACATCGACTTTAGAACTAAAAAGCCGATGCGCCGCCATCGACTCTAGAGGTACAACTGTCACAAGTAGGCATCAGGTCACCGTTTGAATTTGGGGGCTGGACTTGTTGGCGTTTTTGGTAAAGGACCGATGCGTTGCCATCGGTTCTTTGAGCATTGATCTATTTTGATAATCGGACAAATCAAACATGGAATCCTTCTTCATTGATTAAAAGGGGATTTTTTACAAGAAGAGCCGATTGCTCACAAAAGGAGGATTTTTGCCTAATGCACTACTACCACTAGTCCCTAATCTAGGGGCCGTCGCTGCCCTCGTCGTCGCCGTCGTAGCTTTCGTCGGCGCTGCTACCGGCGAAGTCCTCGTCGCTGCTGCCGTAGCCGGCGGCAGGCGCTCCGTACTCCTCCTCGTCGTCATCATCATCATCGTCATCCTCTGACCCGGCGCGGAAGCGCTTCACCGGCGGGTACTCGTCGGAGGAGGAGTCATCCTCCGCTTCCTCCTCCTCGTCGGAAGAGGAGAAGCCGTCCCAGGAGAAGAGGTCGTCGTCGCTCTCCTCCTCCAACCCCCCATCCACAAGGAACTAGAGGTTGTCCTCCCCGTCGGTCAAGGAGGCGTCATCCTCTGACCAGGCGGAGAAGTCCCAATCCCTCTCGTCCCAATGCTCTGGGGCGAGGGCCTCGTACGCCGCCATCAGGTCGAACTCCGGCTCCAGCTCGCTGGAGGAGGAGGAGGACTGGAAGGAGAGACCCGTGGAGGCAGAGGAGGAGGAATCCATGGTGCAGAGGAGGGTTTTTTGCCGATGGCTAATGCTAAGCAAGAGGATGAAGAGGCGAACTGCTCTATGCGGTTAAATAAAGGGGATATAGTGGAGGTAATTCAATGCTTGGACAGTTTCCAAGGACGCGGTGCCGGAATTGTCAATCGTGAAGAAGATGAGAAGACAGGGCATCATGATGGAAAGACACTGAAGCGGTTCTGCTCTGCCACGCGTGACCCGACGAGGAAAAAACAGAGTGGTTTTGGAATTATTATTGCCAAAACCAGGGGGGCATGTGTTATCACCAGAATTTAGCCAGAGCAGGAGATGGGCCGTGATTGAAGATGGGCTTAGAGGACATGCGTATAAAGTGTCTCTGAATCGGCCTTGTGCGAGAGTTTGGGCTAGATTGCCCGTGTATCTGTATTTTTTGGTAGGTTACGTTTTATGGTTAGAATTAAGAGATAGAGTTTAGTCGTACACAGCTAGGTTTATTCCCAAGATAGAAAGTCTACGGACTATAAATATGTACCTAGGGTTATTGAGAAAGGAGGATGATCACGTTCACAACAAACCAATCCAGGTGCATCGCCACCCCTTGTTTCGAGGGTTTCTTCCGGGTAAGCGTCATGCTACCTAGATCGCATCTTGCGATCTAGGCAGTATCTGTTTATTCGTTGCTGGTGTTGCTCGTACTGAATCCTTTTTGATGGCGAGCAACACCCTTATCGTGGATGTTTTGGGGCTGACGTCGATGCTTTTATGATATGCTTGTTTAGCTACGCTGCCCCTCAATGTCTAGCTGCCCTTGCACCTATCTTGGGTGTAAGGGTAGCATCTTGCTTAATCTTTATTTAGTAGATCCGATCTGTTATAGTTGTTCCTTTTTCCCCAAGGATTAGTTTGATATCTGCATGGTTAGGCCTTGCAAACGGGTTGAACGATCCGGTAGTGTGTAAGGTGTGGTTTGCTGATCCTAGAAGGGATTGTTCCGGGAATCGACTTCATGTTGGTTTTTAGGCCTCTTTTAGGACTAGTTTTCCATCATCTTTCGTATCTGCTAGGCTCAACTATGCGTAGGATGTTCCGGTTATGCGGTGAAAACCCTAGACTATCGTAGATTGGTTTAACTTTGTTTTGATAAAGAAGGACCCCCATGTTATTGTAAATCCAACGTGAATCATGGGGCAATCGACTCTTTGAGCCGATTCACAGGATAACCTAAGAGCCGATCGGGGCTCATATTTAACGTTTACGTGTTTGCCATGCAGGAAACTAATCGAAGTAATCCATCACCTTCCTGGCCAGGTATAGGTCAGGTGGCACGCCCTTGCATTAGCTGGGACGTGTGCCAGAGCATTGCGGGCCGTCGCCCGAGGGACCAGGGCCCTCCTGCAGTCCTGGGAGCCTCCCGGCTCTCCGTGTTGCTCGTCGGTGCTCGCCGGTGGGTTTTGGCAGGCAACAGGTTGCTACAGTAGTAACAACTTCCAAGACCCAACAAAACAGTAGCAAAATAAAAACATGGGTTATCTCCCAAGAAGTGCTTTCTTTATAGCCATTAAGATGGGCTCAGTAATTTTAATGATGCACTCGCAAGAAATAAGAGTTGAAGCAAAAGAGAGCATCAAAAGCAAGTATGAAACACTTTTAAGTCTAACCCACTTCATATAAAAAGGAATCTTGTAAATAAACAAGTCATGTAAGCATGATGCAATAAGCATAGAAAGGCAACACAAGCGCAACTTCAAGATTCTCAACATAAAGAGGGGAAACTTAATATTATTAAGATGCATATAACCATGTTTCCCTCTCTCATAATAACTTTCAGTAGCATCATGAACAAACTCAATAATGTAACTATCACATAAAACATTCTTATTCACATGCATAAAAGTATCATTACTCTCCACATAAGCATAATCAATTTTATTAGTAGTAGTGGGAGTAAAACTATCACAACCATCACTGTAATTATCATAAATTGCAGGCATGGTATAATCATAATAAACTTTATCCTCCATAGTAGGTGGCACCAAAATACCACTATCATTATAAACATCATAAATGGGAGGCAAAGTATCATCAAAGTAAATTTTCTCCACAAAAATTGGGGGACTAAAAATATCACAACCAGCTTCCCCAAGCTTAAATTCTTCCATAGCATTAGCAATAATAGTGTTCAAAGAGTTCATGCTAATAACATTGCTACAACTATTTTGCAAACAAAGTTCCATGGGTTTTTTAATTCTCTCTTCAAACACATCATGTCCTAATTCAATATAAAGTTCATAAAGATCTCTAATTTTTTTGTTGTTTTCCATTAAGCCTAACTAGTGAAAATAAAAACAAGAAACAAAAAGATATAATTGCAGAATCTAAAGGAGATAGCTTCGAGCACTCACACACCAGCAACGGTGCTAGGAAATAGCTTAGTAGTCGGAGGATGTGAATACCTTTTGCCTTACCTCCCCGGCAACGGCGCTAGAAAATAGCTTGATGTCTACGCACACTTCTATTCCTGTAGACAGTGTTGGGCCTCCAAGAGCAGAGGTTTGTAGAACAGCAGCAAGTTTCCCTTAAGTGAATCACCCAAGGTTTATCGAACTCAGGGAGGTAGAGGTCAAATATATCCCTCTCAAGCAACCCTGCAATTAAGATACAAGAAGTCTCTTGTGTCCCCAACACCTAATACACTTGTCATATGTATAGGTGCACTAGTTCGGCGAAGATATAGTGAAATACAAGTAATATGGATGATTGTAAGTAGTAATTGCAATCTGAAATAAATATGGCAGCAAGCAAACATGTAACAGAACTTGTTGGAAACGGTGTTTCAATGCTTAGAAACAAGGCCTAGGGATTTGTTATCACCAGAATTTGACCGAGTCAGAGGTGGGCCGCGATCAAGATGGATTTGAAGAATATACATTGAAGGAATACGTGAATCGGCCTTTTATACCAAGTTGGGCTAAACTGCCCATGTATCTGTAACATATTAGATCGCATCTTAGTTTAGAAGATAGAGTTTTACCCGTGCACGGTTTAGTGCACGCCCACATTAGAAAGTCCCCTGGACTATAAATATGTATCTAGGGTTTATGGAATAAACAACAACCAACGGTCAACACAAACAAATCTCGGCGCATCGCCAACTCCTTCGTCTCGAGGGTTTCTACCGGTAAGCACCATGCTGCCTAGATCGCATCTTGCGATATAGGCAGCGTAATGCCTATCCCCGTTGTTCATGCGTTGCTCGTGCTGAAGCCTTTTTGATGGCGAGCAACGTACTTATCTTAGACATGTTAGGGTTAGCATTGTTCTTCGTGTAATATGCTATCGTAGTGCGACCCTTGCATGTCTAGCCGCCCTTACACCCATCTTAGGTGTAGGGGCGGCACCCCGCTTGATCATGGTTTAGTAGATTCGATCCGTTACGGTTGCTCCTTGATTCTTAAAGGATTAGTTTAACATCTGCAATAGTTAGGCCTTACAAAGGGTTGGAGGATCCAGCGGCGTGTAGGGTGTAGTTTGCTAGCCCTAGACAGGACGTTCCGAGGATCAACCTCGTGTTGGTTTTAGGCCCCGTCTAGGATCGGCTTACGATCACCGTACGCGAGCGCGAGGCCCAATCGTGAGTAGGATGATCCGATTATGCGGTGAAAACCCCAAATCGTCGTAGATCTTATTAGCTTTATCTTGATCAAGCAGGACCACCATATATTCGGACACCTTGTCTGAATCATGGGTGGATCGGCTCTTTGAGCCGATTCACGGGATAACCCGAGAGCCGATCGAGGCTCGTATTTAACGTTTACGTGTGTGCCCTACGCAGAAACTAAGCGAGGCATCATCCACACCTTCCTGACCAGGTATAGGTCAGGTGGCACGCCCTTGCGACAGCATCGGGCGCGTGACCAGAAGGCTTTGCGGGCCGTCGCTCAGAGGGACTGGGGCCAGCCGCAGCCCTTAGTTGTTCCCGGCTCTCCTGTGTTGCCAGTCGCTGCCCGCCGGTGGGTTTCTGACGCCAACACATTCTGGCACGCCCGGTGGGACAATCTTCGACATCCACCGCATCGCCATCTACATCCGAGATGGCGGAAAGCACTCCGGTCAAGTACGAGGATCTGACTGACGAGCTCAAGAAGAAGCACGACGAGATCAAGGCAGTCCTCGAAGCCGAACTCATCGGCTCTTTCCACAGAACCCGCTCCCATGGCGTCAGGTGGAAGGGGTTCTCACCTGAAGGCGCACTCGATGGAGTGGACCTGTCCGCTCCGTCAGAAGAACGCACCAGGTCGCTGCGTCAGGAGATCAACTACATGGTGGCTCATTCGCTGCACCGCCACTCTGAAAGCCTGGTGAACACCTTGGAGCGTGTCGCTCTGCGCGTGGTCCAGGAAATCATGAGCCACCGGTATTCTCCGTCGGGACCAGCTCTGGGGACTTTCACGGGAGAGATGCCACTCCAGTCCCATCCACCGCTGCCGCTCGCATGGGCAGCACCAGGAGTGCCGAACTCATCGGCATACGTCGTCTACAAAATTGGTGGTGATCCTAGTGACTACCAATTCCTACCGGAGGCGCCCAAGGAGATCCCGCACGGATACGCGTGCGCATACATACCAGACGGCAGCACCTGGGCACTCTCGAACCAGGCTGCGACGGCAGGGGCCTCTGGAACAGCAGGAGGAACGTCAGGAGCAGATCTTGAGAAGCAAACGTGGCTGGCTAAGTACGCCACTCCGACGAACCTCCAGAGCCCAGCTCCTGCAGTTGGCTCAGAACTCGAAAAGCAAGCATGGCTGGCCAAGTATGCCACCCCTGCGAATCTTCAGGGCCCATCGCCTTCGGCCATCATCGCGGATGAGATTTGTACGATCCTAAAAGACCAGTTCGGCATGATGCCGAAAAGGAGGGCAATCGGCTATACCAATCCGTACCCCAACGACTACGAATTGATTCCGCTACCTCACAAATATCGGCTCCCTGACTTTACAAAGTTTAGTGGATCGGATGGTTCCAGCTCCATCGAGCATGTGAGCCGATATTTGGCACAGCTGGGCACTATCTCAGCGTCAGACGAGTTGCGTGTGAGGTTCTTCGCACGGTCCCTCACAGGATCGGCTTTCGGGTGGTACGCATCGCTGCCGCCGAACTCAATCCGGACTTGGAAGCAGTTGGAAGAGCAGTTCCACCTACAGTATCACTCAGAAGCTTCCGAGGCTGGCATTGCCGATCTTGCACAAGTACGACGAAGCGCGGGAAACAGTGGCAGAATACATCCAGCGCTTCGGGACCATTAGGAACCGATGCTTTTCGGTTCACGTAAGTGAAAAAGAAGCAGTCGAGTTGGCGGTGGTGGGCCTCTCATCATCGATCAAGGACGTGGCCTCCCAAGCAGACTACCCTTCGTTGGCGCACATGGTGCAGAAGCTGTCAGCATACGAACAGCGCCACCCAGATGTTTACCAGGACAAATTCAAGCGTGCGGTGGCCCTTGTTGAGGCAGACGAAGATGAAGATGCTATGGGAGATTAGGAGGTAGCGGTGGCTGAATGGACTCGGACGACAAACCCCGTGTCCTGTAAATGGGTGAAGCCACAAGTTCCTCCAAAAGGGTTCGACTTCGACGTGACCAAAGCTGAGCAGATTTTTGATCTTTTACTCACGGAGAAGCATATAAAGGTACCCGAAGGCCACAAGATCCCCACGGTGCAGGAGCTGAACGGAAAGCCATACTGCAAATGGCATAACACGTTCTCCCATACCACCAACGACTGCAGGGTGTGGCGTAAGCAGATCCAAATGGCGATAGAAAAAGGACGGCTAATTTTTAACCGAGTACGCCATGAAGGTCGACACACACCCTTTCCCGCCGTTAACATGGTGGAGTATGCTTACCATGGAGGGTGCCAGCCAGATTTCTCGTGCAATATCAACATGGTAGAGCTTGGGCACCACTCTGGTAAGAACGGAGATGAGGGCAGCTGCTCTCATAGCAAAGACACAGAGGAAGCCGCTCCACGCGATCGACTCCGCCAAGATGGCAAGCGCTACGTCACAGAGGGAGAAGTGAAGAACATAAGATATCAGCGACCTCTCTCTGATCGCCTCCTCAACAAGTATGTGAGTCAGTATGACCAGCGCCGACGATCCAGCGATGATGATGAAAGAGATCGTCTGGCTAGAGAAGCCAGAAGACATCGTCGGCACGATCACGATCAGGAGGAGCACGAGCGCCATGCCAAGGAGAAGTCAAGGGAGCGAGACGACGTGGACAGGCACTGGGACTGCCCTTTCTTCAGACACTGCTGGGATTCAGGAATGAGCCGATTGCCTACAATCGGCAATTGCCTGAATGCAACCAGAAGAAGAAGGAGGCAGCCAACGTGTCCGTGTTCAAGCGCCTAGGGCCTCTCCCGCCACAAAGCAAACGCGGCTGAGTCACCTCGGTTGGAAGATCTCGAGGATTCGGAAGACGAGGGAGAAGAAGAAGACAGGTACCACCGGCCAAGGTGGTGCCCTGATGGACTCAGCCGTTCCCAAAAGCGCAGGGTTCAGCGATTGCGCGGCCTGGAGGAAGCCGAAAGGTTATACTTGCACACACTAAGGAAGGCACGACCTGATCTGGCTGCGAAAGTTCAGCGAACCCTGGATGGAGAGGGTCGTCCACAAAGAAAAGAGTGGCGCCCCAAGCAAAGGAAAGCCGATGATGAGACATCGGCTGGCTTAGTGCTCCACGATTACACGATGCATTCAGGGTGGACGACAGCAAGCGCACCAACATAATAAAGTCAGAGATTGGGCTGGTTTTATCCACCGGCCTGACCGAGTAGCAAGAGCAAAAACAATGAGCAAGTATGGCGATGCCGATCCAGGAGATCGGCCCCAAGGATTTCTGAAGGAAGCAAAACCCTTCATCGAGCAAGCAAAGTGGAGGCCGATTCCAGCAATCGGCCAAAATTATCCTCACCATCCGTCCTGCATTGGTTCAACGCCAATCTAATAGGCGATGGATTTACGTCGGCTGATGAGCTGGAGGAAGTGCACAATGGTCCTAACAGAGCCGACGTTCACATAGAGTGCCTTGGCTAATCATAGAGCCGATTTCAGCAGTTACCTGGCAGAATCGGCTCGGGGGGCACCTACATGGACAAAACACGAGGATGTGCAGAAGAAGTATCTTCCCAATGCCCAGCAGCCTAAGATATCCTTTGATGATGGGTATTGAAGTATGGGGGCCGATACATAAATCGGCCGGTAAAAAATTCAAAAAATTCAAAAAAATTTAAGCACAGCCGATGCGCAGACATCGACTTAAGGATAGAAAGCCGATGCATAGCCATCGACTCAAGAGGTATGATTGTTGTAAGCAGAGGATTACGGCCCTCTGCAATATCAGCTCCGGCCCATCTTGGACGTGCAGATCAGGTTAAGAGTGGGTTACACCAAATCCGCCAAGGGAAAGAAGCCGATCTGACCAGCGAGGTACAAGAAGCGGACTGAAGAAACTCGGGGGTAATTCACCCCGAAGGTCCTCTCCTCTTGAGAGCCGATTTAGCTCAAATCGGCTGGCTCTGCGTAAGAAGCTCCCTCAGACATAGTCAAGCCCAGGTCCATCCAGATAATTTGCATATCCTCGTCTCTGTTTCGCCTTGGCTGAGACTCGGGGGGCAACGGGCCCGGTAGATGCTCTGTTGAGGAGCCGATTGTAGTTCCATCGGCTGACCCTGTATCGCGGCCTTCTCAAAAAACGCTGAGCTGCTTGCAGAGGAAGACTGCTAAGGCTACGGAGGAGTGAATTTGAACTAATTGAAAGACAAATCAGGAGAACAATTTTCATTAGTTCAAAGGAGCAGCTTTACAAGGAAGAGCCGATGGCTCTCAAAAGAGGGATCTGGTGCCTAATGCACTGCTACCACTAGTCCTACTCTACTAGTCGTCGATGTCCTCATCATCGCCGTCGTCGATGTCGTCGGCGCTGCTCCCAGAGAGCTCCTCGTCGCTGCTGCCCCAGCCTTTGGTCGGAGCTTCGTCTTCCTCGTCATCATCATCATCCTCGCTGTCCGCCCAAGAGCGGAAGCGCTTCGTCGGCGGATATCCAGCAGAGGAGGAGGAATCATCTTCCTCCTCCTCTTCTCCTCCTTCCTCGTCGTCATCGTCGTCCTCGCTGTCCGCCCACATGCGGGAGCGCTTCTTCGACGGGAACCTGGCGGAGGGGGAGGCCTTGGTCTTCTTTTCTTCTCCTTCTTTCTTCTCCTTGTCGGAGGAGATGGGATTCGCCCCAGAGTGGAGGTCATCCTCTTTCGTGTTCTTCGGCGACGCTTGGAGGGGGAGGCTTGAGGCAGAGGAGGAAGAGGAAGACATGGCTGCAGGGGAAGAAGGGTTTTTTTGGCGCTGGTGGATAGAGCAGAGCAAAGGGTTGAGGTGGCGAACCGTTCGGCACAGATAAATAAAGGGGGAGTATTGGGGATTTAATGCCGCGACGGTTCTCGAGGGCGTGGTGCCGAAATTATCAATTCATGCAGAGAAGCCCAGGAGGCGAGGCGAAATGATGGAAGATTCTGCGACAGTTATGCTCTGCTACGACATGACCCGACGGAAGAAAGGCGTAATGATTTTGGAAATGTCATTTCCAAAACCAGGGGGGCATGTGTTATCACCAGAATTTGACCGAGTCAGAGGTGGGCCGCGATCAAGATGGATTTGAAGAATATACATAGAAGGAATACGTGAATCGGCCTTTTATACCAAGTTGGGCTAAACTGCCCGTGTATCTGTAACATATTAGATCGCATCTTAGTTTAGAAGATAGAGTTTTACCCGTGCACGGTTTAGTGCACGCCCACATTAGAAAGTCCCCTGGACTATAAATATGTATCTAGGGTTTATGGAATAAACAACAACCAACGTTCAACACAAACAAATCTCGGTGCATCGCCAACTCCTTCGTCTCGAGGGTTTCTACCGGTAAGCACCTGCAATAGTTAGGCCTTACAAAGGGTTGGAGGATCCAGCGGCGTGTAGGGTGTAGTTTGCTAGCCCTAGACAGGACGTTCCGAGGATCAACCTCGTGTTGGTTTTTAGGCCCCATCTAGGATCGGCTTACGATCCCCGTACGCGAGCGCGAGGCCCAATCGTGAGTAGGATGATCCGATTATGCGGTGAAAACCCCAAATCGTCGTAGATCTTATTAGCTTTATCTTGATCAAGCAGGACCACCATATATTCGGACACCTTGTCTCGAATCATGAGTGGATCGGCTCTTTGAGCCGATTCACGTGATAACCCGAGAGCCGATCGAGGCTCGTATTTAACGTTTACGTGTGTGCCCTACAGGAAACTAAGCGAGGCATCATCCACACCTTCCCGACCAGGTATAGGTCAGGTGGCACGCCCTTGCGACGACGATCGGGCGCGTGACCAGAAGGCTTTGCGGGCCGTCGCTCAGAGGGACTGGGGCCAGCCGCAGCCCTTAGTTGTTCCCGGCTCTCCTGTGTTGCCAGTCGCTGCCCGCCGGTGGGTTTCTGACGCCAACAGGATTATAATTTCACTAGTGGACTCTCTCAACAATGATCACATAACTGAATAAATAAATGCTAATCTCAAACACTCTCTTGTTGGATAACAAACACCATTCAATGTGTAGGGCTACAAGAGCACCCTCAAGCCGGAGTAAACAAGCTCCACAACTTCATAAAGGAATCACACACGATGCGCACACTGTCACCGTCACATTGTGGAGAGTGAATCCGGAGTTCATATTAAAGTAACCTCTAAAGTGCATAATAGACCGTTGCAATTTAGACCGAGTACTAACATAGCATACACACTGTCAACAATAGCTATGAAAGGGGGAATAGATCATATCAATACTATCATAGTAATAGTTAACTTCATAATCTACAAGAGATTACAATCATAACCTACGCCAAGTACTACATTATGCACACACTGTCAACTTGTTGCCTGCCAAAACTCACCGGCGAGCAGTGGTTAAGCAACACGAAGAGCCGGGAGGCTCCCAAGGCCGCTTAGTGGACCCTGGCACCTCGCGTCGTCCCGCAAGTTTCCTGCACACCTCCTGGCGGTTGCAAGGGCGTGCCACTCGACCTAGACCCGATCAGGAAGGTGTTAGATTGCTTCGATTGTTCTGCATGGTAGACACGTAAACATTAAATGCGAGCCCTATCGGCTCTCGGGTTGCCTCGTGGATCGGCTCAAAGAGCCGATCGCCCCATGGTTCACGTTGGATTTGCAATGACATGGGGATCCTGCTTGATCAAAACAAAGCTAAACCAATCTACGACGGTTTAGGGTTTTCACCGCATAACCGGAACGTCCTACGCGTAGTTGGGCCTAGCGGATACGAAAGATGATGCAAACTATCCCTAGAAGAGGCCTAAAAACCAACATTACGTCAATTCCCGGAACATCCCTTATAGGAACGGTAAACAACACCTAACGCACTACCGGATCGTCCAACCCCAGCATAAGGCCTAATCATGCAGATATTAAACTAATCCTTGAAGAACAAGGAGCAACTATAACAGATCGGATCTACTAAGCAACGAACAAGCAAGATGCTGCCCTTATACCCAGATAGGCGTAAGGGCAGCTAGGTGTCGAGGGACGGCATTGCTAAGCGGATATGCATAAGAAAAGCATCAATGCAAGCCTCAAAACACCTAAGATAAGAAGTGCTACTCACCATCAACAACGCTTCAGCACGAGTAACACAAGGTAGACGAATAAACGTATACTGCCTAGATCGCGATGATGCTTACCCGGAAGGAAACCCTCGAAAGAAGGGGTGGCGATCCGCCTGGTTTGTGTTTGTTGTGAACGTGATTGTTGTTTATTTCATAAACCCTAGATACATATTTATAGTCCGGGGGACTTTCTAATTCAGGCGTGCACCTAACCGTGCACGGGCCAAACTCTAACTTCTAAACTCAGATGCGATCTAATAAAATACAGATACACGGGAAATTTAGCCCAAACTCTTCGTGTAAGGCCGCTTCAAAGATGCTTCACGTGTAATCTTCTAAGCCCATCTCACTTACGGCCTATCTCCTGATTTGGCCAAAATCTGGTGATAACACATGCCCCCCTGGTTTTGGTAATGATAATTCCAAAACCACTGCATTTTCCTTCGAAGGGTCATGTCGTGGCAGAGCAGAACCGTTGCAGAGTCTTTCATCATGTCGCCTCGCCTCCTCAGCTTCTCTGCGTGCATTGACAGATTCGGCATCATGCCCTCGAGAACCGTCATGGCATTAAATCTCCACTACAACCCCCTTTATTTATCTGTGCCAAACGGTTCGCCACTTCATCCCCCTGCTCTTTTCTGTCCACCAACACCCATAAAACCCTCCTCCCCTGTAGCAATGTCTTCCTCTTCTTATATCTCCTCAGGCCTCTCCATCCAATCTTCGCCGAAGAGCAAGAGTGAAGACGACCTCCACTCCGGGGCGAACCCCACTTCCTCCGACAAGGAGGAGAAAGAAGAAGAAGTAGAGGAGAAAGAGGGGGAGGATGATTCCTCCTCCTCCGCCAGGTACCCGCCGACGAAGCGCTCCCGCATGTGGGCGGACAGCGAGGACGATGATGGTGACGAGGAAGGAGAAGAAGAGGAGGAGGATGATTCCTCCTCTTCCGCTGGGTATCCGCCGGCGAAGCGCTTCCGCGCTTGGGCAGACAGCGAGGATGATGATGATGACGAGGAAGAAGAGGCTCCGGCCGAGGGCTGGGGCAGCAGCGACGAGGAAGTCTCCGGAAGTAGCGCCGACGGCAGCTCCGATGCCGACGATGAGGCCATCGAGGATTAGCAATGTAGGATTAGTAGTCCCTGAGCAATCGGCTCTTCTTTTGTTCTTCCTTTCTTGAGCAATCGGCTCTTCATTGTAAAAATCCTCTCTTATTAATGAAGAGGACTTTCTCAGCTGATTCTGTCCCTTTTCCAACTTTGCCGATTAAAGTGACTCAACACATTAAGAACCGATGGCAGAGCATCGGCCGTTGCCATGAAAAGCGAGCAAGGCCAACTCTATCGTCTTTTCAAATGGTGACCTGCGACCTATCTGAAGGAGCAAAACTCAAATCCCCAAATCGCCGCTTGAACAGATCCAACCCACGGCCATATGAACCTCAGATTTCAATCATGCAGGTTTGCAGCTGCAGCGGACCCAAGGGTAATATCACCTAATGCCCATGCTATGGCCTCCTTCCAGCAACTCTGGTGATCTTCTTCTGCAACAACCCACCACTTCCGAAGAGGTTTATGATGCAGGGTTAGCCGATGACACTCCAATCGGCTTCCTAAAAAAGATTGCCTACCGAATCAGCTGCCCCCCGAGCCTCAGTCAAGGCGAGAACGGCGGTGAGGACATACAGTTTTAGACAAATGGACCCGAACTTGGGCGAATCTGAGCAAACTTGCTACCATCAATCACCTTTTCTTCCGTTGAAAGCCGATATTGAAGGCGAAACATCAACGGCTTAACCGACAAAGGGTTGGAAGTCCCCGAAGAGAAAGTTCTGGCACCAACTCGGCTCATTTTCGCTGAGGAAGCTCTCACTGTTCACTCCCTCCAGGAAGCAGAAGGTCATCCGCGTCTTGAACACGCAGCAGGTAAATCCTGTATAATTATACTGGAGTCGATGGCTGCGCATTGGCTTTCTATTCTAAAGTCGATGTCTGTGCATCGGCTGTGCTTAAAAAATTTGAAGTTTTAAGGCCGATTTATGCATCGGCCCCCACACTTCAATACCCATCATCATCAAAGAACATATCTTGAGCTGCTGGGCATTTGACAGCCACTTCAAACTTCGTATCCTCGTGTCTTATCCATCTAAGTGCCCCCCGAGCCGATTCTTTCAAGTAATTGAGGATATCGGCTCTTCAGGCATTCCCTGTTAGATCAATGCTGAACCCAGGTAAAAACGTATGTCGAGGATAATTTTGGCCGATTGCTAGAATCGGCCTCCTTCTTCATTGCAATGCTTAATGAAGGTTTACCATTTTTTGGGGCCGATGGCAGGGATCGGCCTCGCCACGTACGTCCATTGTCTTGGACCTTGCTACTCTGTCAGGCCGGTAGATAAGACCAGCCTCACCCCATTTTTAGAAGCTTCGATGCGCTCACGAGCCTTCCAAACTGATTCCGAGAGCGGCTCTTGGTCATCCGCCTCCCAAATATTCATGGCAGCTAGTGATATCTCGATTGAGTCATCTGCTCGAACGACCTCCACTTCATCTCCATCCCACTGTATGATGCATTGGTGCATTGTGGATGGAATGCAACAGTTAGCGTGAATCCAATCCCTTCCTAGCAGGACAGCATAATTGCTTTTGCTGTCGACGATGAAGAACGCGGTAGGTATGGTTTTCCGGCCTACAGTAAGATCTACGTTCAGAACACCTTTTGCTTCTGATGCTTGGCCGTTGAAATCGCTTAATGTGACGTTGGTCTTGGTCAGATCATCATTGGAGTGTCCCAAACGTCGTAGCATGGAATATGGCATTATGTTGACTGCCGCTCCGGTGTCAACCAACATCTTGCTGACAGGCTGCCCATTGATATAACCTCTCAGTTATAGGGCCTTCAGATGCCTGTAGCTTCTATATCGTGGCTTCTCAAAGATAATTGGCCGTGGACCGCAGTCGAATTGAGCCACCGATACTTCCTCGTCGTTTGGAGCGCGAAACTCTGACGGGAGTACGAACACCATGTTTAGTATCGGCCGATGCCTCTCGCATCGGGTTTTGTCTGTTTAGGGCGCCACACTTTCTTCGGTGGACGCGCCTCCGTCTCCAATGTTTGCTGAATTTTCACGGCCAGATCGGGCCGTGCTTTTCTCAACGTGTACGGAGTGTGTGCCTCGGCTTCCTCCAGGTTTCGTAGCCGCTGCACCCTACGCTTCTGAGAATGGCTGAGTCCATCAGGGCACCACCTTGGCCGGTGATACCTATCTTCTTCCCCATCTGACTCCTCAAAGTCTTCTTCTTGAGATGACTCAGCTCGTTTGTTCTGAGGTGGGAGAGGCCCTAGACGCTCGAACACTGAAACCTTGTTTGTCCTCTTCCTTTGCTGTCAGCATTACGGGCGGTTCCCGATTGTTGGCAATCGGCTCATTCCTGAGTCCCAGCAATGTTTAAAGAAAGGACAGTCCCAATGCCTATCCATGTCATCTTGCTCCCTTGACCTCCCTCTAGCGTGACGCTCGTACCCGTCGTTGTCTCTATCACGTCGACGGTACCTCCTGTCCTCTACATCAGACCGACGATATCTCTCATCATCTACGTCGTAGCGCTGACGTCGGTCATACTGCTGTCCATATTTGTTAAGGAGATGCGCGGAGAGTGGACGTTGATACCGCACGCTTCTCACTTCCTCCTCGGTTAGGTACCGTCTATCATCATCATGGGGCCGGTCGCGTGGATCGGCCTCCTCTTTACCCTTGCCATGGGAGTGGCTGCTCTCTGCTTTTTCTTTGCCATGGCGATTCACAAGCCCTGCCATGTTGACATCAAAAGAAAAATCTGGCTCGCGCCCTATGGAGTGGCTAAGATCCACCATGTTGACGCCGAGAAACGGACGTGTGTCAACCTTCATGGCAAATTGTCCGAAAGTTAATCGGCCTGATTCTATCGCCATTTGAATGCAGTGCGCGCAATACTTTGCGGTCATTGGTGGCGTGAGTGAACGTGTGATGCCATTTGCGGTATGTCCTACCGTTCATCTCTTGTGACGTAGGGATCTTGTGGCCTTCGGGTAACTTCAAGTCTGTTTCTCCTTCGGCGGCAAATCAAAAATCTGCTCGGCTTTGCTCAAGTCAAAGTCAAACCCTCTTGGTGGCCCTGGTTGATTCACCCATTTGCGGGACACGAGTGCTTGCCGTCCGAGCCCATTCAGCCACCGCGACTTCACGATCTTCCGAAAGATCTTCATCCTCATCGGCATCGACCGGGCCTATCGTGCGCTTGTACTTGTCTTGGTACGAGTTCCGGGTGGCCTTGTTCATACAAAGTTAGTCTCGGACCATGTGCGCCAACGAATTGTACTCTACTTGGAACGTCGGATCCTTAAGTGGCGGCTGCGAGGCCTGCCACGGCCAGCTCGGCTTGCTTCTTTCTCAGACAAATGAACCGAATAACATCGGTTCTTGACAGTTCTGAAACGTTGAATGTATTCAGACACTGTCTCTCCTCGCCTTTGCCGAACCTGGGTCAGATCGGCAATGCCAGCTTCAGTGGCTTCTGAATTATATTGTGTGTGAAACTGCTCTTCCAGCTGCTTCCATGATCGAACTGAATTTGGCTGCAACGAGGTGTACCACCCAAAAACTGGACCGGTGAGAGATTGCGCGAAAAACCTCACACGCAGCTGATCCGATGCTGAAACCATGCCTAGTTGGGCCAAGTGTCGGCTCACGTGCTCGATGGAGCTAGATCCTTCTGATCCACTGAATTTTGTGAAGTCAGGGAGCCGATACTTAGGTGGCAGCGGGATCAGGTCAAACTCGTTGGGGTACGGCTTGGAATAGCCGATTATTTTCTTTTTCGGCGGGATGCCGAAGCTGGTCTCTCAAGACTGCACCGATCGATCCACGGTGGAAGGCTGCAGCGAGTTGAGCTTTCATGACTTGGTGCGGTAGCGTATTTAGCTAGCCACGCTTGTTTCTCGGCGTACGCTCCCAAACTCCCTGCTCGCTCCGGCCATCCCTCCTGCCGTAACAATTGCTCCTGCTCCGGCAATCCCTCTGTTGGAGTACGGATCGCTTGCGTCCGGTTGTTGCGATCCGGCACGTATGTGCACACGTATCCATGTGGGATCTCCTTGGGCGGCTCATATAAGAATTGATAGTCGCCGGGATCACCTCCAACCTTGTAGACAACGTATGCTTGGTGACCCTTGTTCGTTGTGGAGCTGCCATCGCATACGGCAATGGTGGATCGGGTGTGGAGTTGCATCTCTCCCGGGTGAGTCCCTAGCACAGGCCCCGAGGGGGAGTACGATGCTTCATGACTTCTTGGACCACATGAAGCGCAATGCGCTCCAAAGTATTCACCGGGCTCTCGGAATGCCGATGCAGCCCGAATGAGCCACAACGTAGTTGATTTCTCGACGCAGGGCTCTGGTACGTTCCTCCGAAGGGAGAGACAGATCCAAACCATCGAGTACGCCTTGGGGAGTGAATCCTTTAAACCTGATGCCGTGCGAACGGGTCTTCTCAAAGGAGCCGATGAGTTCGGCTTCACAGATGGCCTTCAGCTCATCGTATTTCTTCTTATGCTCCGCGGGAGATCCTCGTACTTGATCGGTTCGTCCGCCATCTTGGATGCGGGTGTTGACGTGGATGTTGTAGAAGATGGTCCCACCGGTCGTGCAGAATGTGTTGCCTGCCAAAACTCACCGGCGAGCAGTGGTTAAGCAACACGAAGAGCCGGGAGGCTCCCAAGGCCGCTTAGTGGACCCTGGCACCTCGCGTCGTCCCGCAAGTTTCCTGCACACGTCCTGGCGGTTGCAAGGGCGTGCCACCCGACCTAGACCCGATCAGGAAGGTGTTAGATTGCTTCGATTGTTCCTGCATGGTAGACACGTAAACATTAAATGCGAGCCCTATCGGCTCTCGGGTTGCCTCGTGGATCGGCTCAAAGAGCCGATCGCCCCATGGTTCACGTTGGATTTGCAATGACATGGGGATCCTGCTTGATCAAAACAAAGCTAAACCAATCTACGACAGTTTAGGGTTTTCACCGCATAGCCGGAACGTCCTACGCGTAGTTGGGCCTAGCAGATACGAAAGATGATGCAAACTATCCCTAGAAGAGGCCTAAAAACCAACATTACGTCAATTCCCGGAACATCCCTTATAGGAACGGTAAACAACACCTAACGCACTACCGGATCGTCCAACCCCAGCATAAGGCCTAATCATGCAGATATTAAACTAATCCTTGAAGAACAAGGAGCAACTATAACAGATCGGATCTACTAAGCAACGAACAAGCAAGATGCTGCCCTTACACCCAGATAGGCGTAAGGGCAGCTAGGTGTCGAGGGACGGCATTGCTAAGCGGATATGCATAAGAAAAGCATCAATGCAAGCCTCAAAACACCTAAGATAAGAAGTGCTACTCGCCATCAACAACGCTTCAGCACGAGTAACACAAGGTAGACGAATAAACGTATATTGCCTAGATCGCGAGATGCGATCTAGGCAGCATGATGCTTACCCGGAAGGAAACCCTCGAAAGAAGGGGTGGCGATGCGCCTGGTTTGTGTTTGTTGTGAACGTGATTGTTGTTTATTTCATAAACCCTAGATACATATTTATAGTCCGGGGGACTTTCTAATTCGAGCGTGCACCTAACCGTGCACGGGCCAAACTCTAACTTCTAAACTCAGATGCGATCTAATAAAATACAGATACACGGGCAATTTAGCCCAAACTCTTCGTGTAAGGCCGCTTCAAAGATGCTTCACGTGTAATCTTCTAAGCCCATCTCACTTACGGCCTATCTCCTGATTTGGCCAAAATCTGGTGATAACACAACTTTACATCATGGAGGAGGAATAGACTACTTTAATAACATCACTAGAGTAGCACATAGATTAATAGTGATACAAAGCTCATGATCACATAAAGATCACACCATGGGAGAGAGAGATGAACCACATAGCTACTAGTAGAGCCCTTAGCCTCGGGGGAGAACTACTCCATCCTCATCATGGGAGACAGCAGCGGCGATGGAGATGGCGGTGGTGTCGATGGAGATGACTCCGGGGGCAATTCCCCGTCCCGGCGGCGTGCCGGAATAGAGACTTCTGTCCCCCGAAACTTGTCTTCGCGATGGCGGCGGCTACGGAACTCTTCGTGGAATATCGTCGTGTGTTTTAGGGTTTTCGCGACGGAGAGAATATATAGGCGAAGGGGCAGCGTCGGGGGAGCTAGGGGGCTCCCTCCCCATAGGTCGGCGCGGCCAGGGGGCCACCCGCGCCGCCATATGGTGTGGGTCCCCTGCTGCCCTTCCTCGACTCCTCTTCAGTGTTCTGGAAGACTCCGTGGAAAATAGGGCTGTGGGCTTTTGTTTCGTCCAATTCCGAAAATATTTCCTGTGTAGGATTTCTGAAACCAAAAACAGCAGAAAACAGGAACTAGCGCTTCGGCAAAATGCATCAAAACGATATAAAGTATGAATAAAACATGTTGGTATTGTCATAAAACTAGCATGGAACATAAGAAATTATAGATACGTTGGAGACGTATCTGTTGACTGCCAAAACCCACCGGCGGGCAGCGGCCTTGTCAACACCGTAGAGCCGGGAAGAGCCTAGAGCTGCGGCTGGCTGAGACCCCTCCGAGCGACGGCCCGCAATGCTCTTCTGGTCACACGCGGCGATGCGAAGTGCAGGGCGTGCCACCTGACCTATACCTGGTCGGGAAGGTGATGGGGATGCCTCGCTTAGTTTCTGCGGAGGCATACATGTAAACATTAAATACGAGCCTCGATCGGCTCTCGGGTTATCCCGTGAATCGGCTCAAAGAGCCGATCCACCCATGATTCGTACGGGGTGCACGAATACTTGGTGGTCCTGCTTGATCAAGATGAAGCTAATGAGATCTACGACGATTTAGGGTTTTCACCGCATAATCGGATCATCCTACTCCGGGTTGGGCCTCGCGGCCACGCACGGTGCTCGTAAGCCGATCCTAAACAAGGCCTAAAAACCAACATGAAGTTGATCCTCGGAACATCCCGTTTAGGATTTGCGAACGCCACCCTACGTGCCACTTGGATCCTCCCCCCTTTGTAAGGCCTAACTATTGCGGATATTAAACTAATCCTTGTAGAACAAGGAGCAATCGTAACGGATCAGATCTACTAAATAATGATCAAGCGGGGTGCCGCCCCCACACCTGAGATAGGCGTGAGGGCGGCTAGATATGCAAGGGTTGCACTACGTAAGCATGCTTAAACGAAGAACAATGCTAACCCTAACACATCTAATGATAACTACGTTGCTCGCCATCAAAAGCGCTTCAGTACGAGCAACACATGAACAACGTGGGGCTTGTGCTGCCTAGATCGCAAGATGCGATCTAGGCGACATGTCGCTTACACGATAGAAACCCTCGAGACGAAGGAGTTGGCGATGCGCCGAGATTGGTTTGTTTTGGGGTTGAACGTGAGTTGTTGTTTATTCCATAAACCCTAGATACATATTTATAGTCCGGCGGACTTTCTAATGCGGGCGTGCACCAAACCGTGCACGAGTAAGATTCTACCTCTAAACTAAGATACGATCTAATATGTTACAGATACACGGGCAATTAAGCCCACCTTGGTGTAAAAGGCCGATCCACATACTTCTTCTATATATATATTTCTTCACATCCATCTTTGATCGCGGCCCACTTCTGACTTGGTCAAATTCTGGTGATAACACATGCCCCCCTGGTTTTGGAAATGATATTTCCAAAATCATTACGCTTTTCTTTCGCCGGGTCATGTCATGGCAGAGCAGAACCATTGCAGCATTTTTTCCTCGGGTTATGTCATGGCAGAGCAGAACATTGCTCTGCACAATTTGACCGTTGTCTTTGGGTACCGCCTCCTCGAAAACTGCTGTGGCATTTCACCGTAGCCCCTTTTTATTTAACCGCTCTGAGTGGTTCGCCATTTCACCATCCTGCTCCGTCCTGGCCATCGGTACCAAAAAACCCCCAAACTCCCACAGCCATGTCTTCCTCTCCTTCCTCTTCCTCGTCGGTCTTCCACGACTCCTCCTCCGAGCTTTCCTACGGGTCCTCTTCCTCCCGTGAGACGCCACCGGACATCCGCGCCCCAGAAGCATGGGACACGGAAGACCACGCCTCCTCTGTCGCGGTCCGAAGACGACCGGGTCCCCGACCGGCGGGGACGAAGATCTTCGGTTCCTCGCCGTCGGGGAGCCGGAGTCGGAGAGCGAGGACGACCCGGTTCCCACGGGACGGCTGCCCCACCTGCGAAGAAGAGGAAAAGGAAGACGACGGCGACGACGACGACTCCCTCGAGGGTTACCCGCCGGCGAGCGCCTCCGCATGTGGTGGGACGACGACGGCGGCGACGATGAAGACGAAGATGAAGCTCCCGTAGAGGGCTATGGGAGCGGCGACGAAGAACCCATCGGCGGTAGTGCCGATGAGAGTTCCGAAGACGACGACGAAGGAAGCAACGGCCCGTAGATTAAGATCTACTAGTATAGGCCTAGCGATAGTAGGTTGGTCAATAGACCCTTCTTTTGTTCTTCCTTCCCGAGCAATCGGCTCTTTCTTTGTAAGAAATCCCCTTATCAATGAAGAAAATCCCTTAGCTCCCTTGCCGATTGTCGAATGGAGTTGTCGTATAGGGAGCCGATGGCAGAATATCGGCTCATCTTGCTATCTGAGGCCAAGCTGTTGTATAAACTTACTCCACTAAAGTCGATATCAGCGTATCGGCTCTGTTCTCTGAAGTCGATGCCCGTGCATCGGCTGTTATTTTTATATATATGTGCCTTTTTTTTTATTTATTTTTTTTTACTGGCCGATTCTGAAATCGGCCCCCACATCTTACTGTCCGATTCTGAAATCGGCCCATCTTCCTGTCCATCATCCCACATGCTTGGGAAATATTTCTTGAGGTGTTGACCATTAACAGCCACGGGGAACTTTTCGCCGCTTAATTCCTCCAGCATGTATGCATTACCCTTCAAGGCCTGGACCACTTTGTACGGACCGTGCCAATTAGGAGACCACTTGCCATATGCCTTATCCCTGGTTCCCAATGGCAACACAGCTTCCCACACAAGATCACCAACTTGGAACTCCTTTGGCTTAACCTTTTTGTTGTAAGCACGAGCCACCCTGGCTTTGTTCTCCTTAATCTTCTCCAACGACCAAAGCCTGAGTTCTGTTGCGTCCTCAATAGTGTCGCTCATCAAAGCTGCGTATTCTTCAGCTGTCAGATCATTCTGAAACGTGACGCGTCTTGATCCAGCCGTAATTTCCCAAGGCAATACGGCCTCCTGTCCATAGACAAGCTGGTACGGCGAGGTCTTTATAGCCCCATGGCACGACATGCGGTAGGCCCATAATGCTTCTGATAACTTCTCGTGCCAATCCCGAGGATTCTCGTCAATTTTCCTCTTGATCAGGCTCTGATTGGATGCCTCGGCCTGTCCGTTAGCTTGAGCATAGTATGGGGATGATCGGATCAGTTTAATCCCCACGTCATCACAGAACTTCCTGAATTCTTTAGAAATAAAGACCGAACCTCCATCGGTCGTGATGGTGCAGGGAATTCCAAACCTATGAATGACGTGTTCTTTCACAAACTTGATCACGTCCTCCGATGTCACCTTTTTCATAGGGACGGCTTCCACCCACTTGGTGAAGTAATGCGTGATAACCAAAATCCATTCATGTTTTTTACCCGATGCCGGATGGATTTTGCCGATCATGTCCATGCCCCACCCCGAAACGGCCAAGGCTTGATGATGGGGTTCATCGCCGATGCTGGCACCATCTGAATTTTTCCAAACATCCGACATGCTTGGCACCCTGCTGTAATAATTGAAGCGGTCTTCAAGCATAGTGGGCCAATAAAACCACGATCGCCTAATCAACCACTTCATCTTATGAGCCGATCGATGTGTTCCACAGGCGCCTTCATGCACCTCATGTAAGAGCCGATTGGACTCAGTCGGCCCTAGGCACTTGAGTAGCAACCCTTCCAATGTCCTGTAGAACATGTCGTCTCCTATAAGGACATACTTCATGGCTCTGTATCTCACCCGTTTAGGTGCTCCCCGAGCCGAATCTTTCAAATAATCGAAGATCTCGGCTCTCCAATCATTACTGTTCCGGGAATTGTATACGAACTTCCGCTCCAGTCGGCTATATCTATGTAGCTCGACGCCATTTGTGCGAGATTGTTGGCATCGGTATTCCGGGACCTTGGGATCCAATTGAAGTTGATGTACTGGAAGCGTGTCATCAACTCACGGCATTCCACCCAATATGGGAACAGTGATTCACTTTCGCAATTATATTCCTCCGTGAGCTGGTTAATCACCAACTTTGAGTCTCCAAAGAGCTCTACGGCTTCAGCTCCGGCTTCTAATAACAATTCCATTCCCTTACGTATTGCCTCATATTACGCTACGTTGTTGGTGCAAGGGGTAGATAATCTGATGGAGAAGGAGTATTCTGCCCCCGAGGCGATACGAGCGAGAATGCCGATGCCGCAACCATCGTCACAAACCGATCCATCGAAGAACATAGCCCATGCACGTATGGATAGTGCTGCTATATTGGTGCTGATCCGTTCAGCGATGAGATCGGCTAACGCTTGGCCCTTGATCGCCTTCGCAGGCTGGTACCGGAGATCAAATTCCGAAAGCGCAAGCATCCATTTACCGAGTCGGCCTTTCAAAACAGGGGCCGACAACATATGTTTGACGACGTCGATTTACGGATGACGATGACCTCTGCCGTCGGAAGGATGTGATGAAGCTTGGTGCAGGTGAAGAATAAGCGAGAGGCAAAGTTTCTCGACCTCGGGGTATCTTTTCTCCGCGTCCGGCATCCTTCCGCTGAGGTAGAAAACGACTCTTTCAACGCCATCGTAAAGTTGCACCACCACTGAAGCGATGGACGTATCGGCTGCGACGGGTAGATGTAGAATGGCCTGTCTTCTTTGGGCGGAACTAGCACAGGCGGCGTTGTCAGATATCGCTTAATTTCATCAAACGCCTGTTGCTGTTCTGCCCCCCAGTGAAACTCGTCGTCAGACTTGGTCTTCACCAGCGCCATGAACGGCTCGATTCGTCCTGACAGATTAGAGATGAACCGCCGGACGAAATTGATCTTGCCGATGAGGCGTTGAAGCTCTTTTTTCGTGGTCGGTGGCTGCATGGTACGCACCGCCTCCTGACTCTTCAGGCCGATCTCAATTCCCCGTTCATGAACCAGAAAACCTAGGAATTGACCGGCCGTCACGCCAAAGGCACACTTCTTCGGATTCATTCCGAGCCCGAATTTCCGAGTCCGGTCTAGGACGCGCCGTAGATCGTCCAAGTGCCCCTCCATGGATACCGACTTGACCACCACGTCGTCGATATAGATCTCCACCAACTTGCCGATCAGGTCATGAAAAATATAATTCATGGCTCGCTGGTACGTTGCACCAGCATTTTTCAACCCAAAGGTCATGACCACGTACTCAAACAGGCCTACCGCCCCTGGTACCCTGAATGCGGTCTTGTGTATGTCTTCCGGAGCCATGAATCTGATTATAACCGGCGTTGCCATCCATGAAGCTCAACACCTTGTGGCCAGCAGCGGCGTTTATCAACGTTTCCGCCACGGGCATCGGATATTCGTCCTTTGGGGTAGCTCGTTAAGATCTCGGAAATCGATGGCCACGCGCCATCGGCCGTCCTTCTTCTCCACCGGAACTATCTCGGAGATCCACTCGGCATACCTGCACGGCTCTGATGAATCCGGCGGCCAACATTTTCTCAATTTCCTTCTTGACTTCTTCCAGAATCTCGGCCTTCATCTGACGTGCTCGTTGTTGGAACGGCCGAAATCCTTTCTTCAGGGGGAGGCGATGCTCAATGATGCTCCTGTCCAAACCAGGCATCTCTGTGTAATCCCATGCAAAGCAATCCGGGTATTCCTTCAACAGGGCGATCATCTATCCCCTGAGCTGCGGATCTAACTTCTTGCTGATAAAAGTAGGTCGAGGCTTATCCCCGGGACCGATGTCAACTTCTTCTAGCTCATCAGCTGACGTGAACCCGTACCCTAGCTTCCCGTCACCTGTGAGGTCGACTCCGCATGCCGGGAGAGCGGGCGATACGGATACGATGGGCCGATTACTAGCGTCGGCTTCTACCTTGATCATCACCGGGATGTTTTGGCGGTGTCGGGGCCGATCCCATGGAGCAGCCTCTTCCTTGTCTTTGCCACGAGAGCGAGTTGCCCTCGCCTTTATCTTTATCAAGGGGGTGCCCCAGTTCTATCATGTTGATGTTGAACGGATGTCCTGGCTGGCACCTCCCGGGGTGAGTACCGTTAATCCTGTCAACGGCACGCGCCGGTGAATTACGCGCTCCTGGTGTCGCCGATGTGCGCGACAACGGCAGGCGGGGCTGGAGTGGCACTTTTCCTTGGTAGGTTCTGAGAGCTGACTCTAACAAAGAGTGCTGATTCTTCATGACCTCCCTGGTCCCACCGGGCGTGCCAGAATGTGTTGACTGCCAAAACCCACCGGCGGGCAGCGGCCTTGTCAACACCGTAGAGCCGGGAAGAGCCTAGAGCTGCGGCTGGCTGAGACCCCTCCGAGCGACGGCCCACAATGCTCTTCGGTCACACGCGGCGATGCGAAGTGCAAGGGCGTGCCACCTGACCTATACCTGGTCGGGAAGGTGATGGGGATGCCTCGCTTAGTTTCCTGCAGGGGCATACATGTAAACATTAAATACGAGCCTCGATCGGCTCTCGGGTTATCCTGTGAATCGGCTCAAAGAGCCGATCCACCCATGATTCGTACGGGGTGCACGAATACTTGGTGGTCCTGCTTGATCAAGATGAAGCTAATGAGATCTACGACGATTTAGGGTTTTCACCGCATAATCGGATCATCCTACTCCAGGTTGGGCCTCGCGGCCACGCACGGTGCTCGTAAGCCGATCCTAAACAAGGCCTAAAAACCAACATGAAGTTGATCCTCGGAACATCCCGTTTAGGATTTGCGAACGCCACCCTACGTGCCACTGGATCCTCCCCCCCTTTGTAAGGCCTAACTATTGCAGATATTAAACTAATCCTTGTAGAACAAGGAGCAATCGTAACGGATCGGATCTACTAAATAATGATCAAGCGGGGTGCCGCCCCCACACCGAGATAGGCGTGAGGGCGGCTAGATATGCAAGGGTTGCACTACGTAAGCATGCTTAAACGAAGAACAATGCTAACCCTAACACATCTAATGATAACTACGTTGCTCGCCATCAAAAGCGCTTCGATACGAGCAACGCATGAACAACGTGGGGCTTATGCTGCCTAGATCGCAAGATGCGATCTAGGCAGCATGTCGCTACCCGATAGAAACCCTCGAGACGAAGGAGTTGGCGATGCGCCGAGATTGGTTTGTTTTGGGGTTGAACGTGAGTTGTTGTTTATTCCATAAACCCTAGATACATATTTATAGTCCGAGCGGACTTTCTAATGCGGGCGTGCACCAAACCGTGCACGAGTAAGATTCTACCTCTAAACTAAGATACGATCTAATATGTTACAGATACACGGGCAATTAAGCCCACCTTGGTGTAAAAGGCCGATCCACATACTTCTTCTATATATATATTTCTTCACATCCATCTTCGATCGCGGCCCACTTCTGACTTGGTCAAATTCTGGTGATAACAGTATCATACCTTTAAACAATTCAAAAGTTATTATCTCTTATTTGTGTCAATGTTTTATAGCTCATGAGGAAGTATGTGGTGTTTTATCTTTTAATCATGTTGGGCAGACTTTCACAAATGGACTAGTGGCACATCCGCTTATCCAATAATTTTGCAAAAAGAGCTGGCAAAGGGGTTCCCAGCCCCAATTAATTAACTTTCATTAATAATTCTCTTCACATGTTTTGCCCTGATTCATCAGTAAGCAACTTAATTTTGCAAATAGACACTCCTCCATGGTATGTGAAATGTTGGAAGGCACCCGAGGATTCGGTTAGCCATGGCTTGTGAAAGAAAAAGGTTGGGAGAAGTGTCATCCATAAATAAAACTAAAGTACATGTGTAAACAAAAGAGAAGAGGGATTATCTACCTTCCTGGTAGAGATAACGTCATTCATGGGAGCCGCTCTTTGAAAGTCTGTTTGGCAAGGGGGTTACAGTGCCCACTACCATTCGTTGACAACAACAAACACCTCTCAAAACTTTACTTTTATGCTCTCTTTATGATTTCAAAACTTGACAAGCTCTAGCACATGATTTAATCCCTGCTTCCCTCTGCGAAGGGCCTTTCTTTTACTTTATGTTGAGTCAGTTTACCTACCTCTTTCTATCTTAGAAGCAAACACTTGTGTCAACTATGTGCATTGATTCTTACATGCTTTCTTATTGCCCTCATCATATTACTTTGTGTTGACAATTATCCATGAGATATGCATGTTGAAAGTTGAAAGCAACTGCTGAAACTTAAATCTTCCTTTTTTTTGCTTCAACACCTTCTATTAAGAATTTATTGCTTTATGAGTTAACTCTTATGCAAGACTTTTTGATGCTTGTCTTGAAAGTACTATTCATGAAAAGTTTTTGCTATATGATTCAGTTGTTTAGTCATTATCTATTTGTTAGTAAACTATAGACCATTGCTTTGAGTCACTTCATTCATCTCATATGCTTTACAATAGTATTGATCAAGATCATGTTGGTAGCATGTCACTTCAGAAATTATTCTTTTTATCGTTTACCTACTCGAGGGCGAGTAGGAACTAAGCTTGGGGATGCTTGATACGTCTCCACCGTATCTATAATTTCTTATGTTCCATGCTAGTTTTATGAAAATACCTACATGTTTTATTCATACTTTATATCATCTTTATGCATTTTCCGGTACTAAACTATTAACAAGATGCCGAAGCGCCAGTTCCAGTTTTACTTGTTTTAGGTTTCGAAATCCTACACAGGAAATATTCTCGGAATTGGACGAAACAAAAGCCCACGGCCCTATTTTCCACGGAGGGTTCCAGAACATCGAAGAATAGTCGGAGGCGGCCAGCAGGGGGCCACCCCATAGGGCGGCGCGGCCCCACCTCCTAGCACGCCCAGGTGTGGGGAGCCCACCCCCTGGCTCCCCCGACACTGCCTCTTCGCCTATATATTCCTTCGTATCGGAAAACCCTACACTACTAGGAAAAAGGCTTTCAGTGGCGCACCACATATAGCCATCAGTGGCGCACTAGTGGTGCGCCACGCATTATCACGCCACTGCTAACACATAGTAGTGGCGCACCGAGGGTGCGCCACTACTAGCCTAGATCACTGTGGCGCACTCCCTGGTGCGCCATTGACATGCCCACCGGTGCGCCACTACTACTCCAAAGTGGTGCGCCACTCGTTGGTCGAGGCGAGTGCGCCACCACCGTGTAGAAGAGGTGCGCCATTGCTACGGTCTTGCGTGCGCCGGTGGTCCAGCTAGTAGGTGCGCCAGCTGCTGCGTGATTACGTGCGCCATTGCCCTCTCCGGGACGTGCGCCACTGCTACTTATCCTTGTGCGCCACTTTGCTAGTCTCGGAGAGGATCACGGGCGGTGCGCCACTTGGATCGATAGCGGTGCGCCACTGCTACTTAGTGGTAGTGCGCCACGGATGGTCCACTAGTGCGCCCTTTGCTAAGATTTCGAATTTTTTTTTTTGTATCTTGGCAGGTATTTATACGGGTTGTATATGACAGTACAATAGCACAATACGGGATATATAACGAGCATATAAACAACAGCACAGACTTATCCATACATAGTTCTTCACATTAGCCCCACATGATTCACAAGCATTCACATTAGAGGTTACAATGCAAGTTACGGTGTTACAAGTCACAAATGAGCTAGTAGTGGCACAAGGTCGATCATCTAAACTAGCATCACATAGAAGAGAGCTAGAGTCACTACTAGCACCGTCCCGATGAAAGTGGTCTTCATCCGGTTCCTCCTCCGCTCCGTCCTCTCTCCCGCCGGATAGCGTGCGTATCCGTCTTCGGCCTCCGCTCTAGTGGTGTACCCTTTGTAGCTGTTACCGCTAAAACGGTGAACTTCGTCTCCGACACTCCTCCCGGTCGTTGTAGACTCCGGGAACCTTGCCCTTGTACACGACATACCACGTCATATCTGCGTACATATGCACAAGCCAAAGAAACATTAGTGCACGCTCATAGATGTTTGCAACGAATAAGAGCAAACTCAAAAACGATCCAAGTAGTATGAACTAAAAGGCATGCCTCATACATTGTTGGTCGGAACAAATATTAACATTTAGGGACGGAGTAAGTGAAACCAAGTAGGATGCACAAGAGATTGATACTTGTGTCATCGCACCAGAGTTCACTTACCCCTCCCCCAAGTGTATAGGTGACCAACATTCTAATCATCGGCATTTTGAGATACCAAAGCAAATGGAAGAATGACAAGGGCCTCATACTTTGTCGGTCCAAACAAATATTAACATTTAGAGAAGGGGTCGGTGAAACCAAGTAGGATGCACAAGAGATTGATACTTGTGTCATCGCACCGGGTTCAACGACCCCTCCCCAAGTGTATAGGTGACCAACATTGTAATCATCGGCATTTTGAGATACCAAAGCAAATGGAAGAATGACAAGGGCCTCATACTTTGTCGGTCAAAACAAATATTAACATTCCAGTGATGGCGTAAGCGAGGCCGGAGTAGGATGCACAAGACATGGATATTTGTGCCATCACACCGAGGCTCACTTACGTCACCACGGAGTGTACAAGTGACCAACCATTCTAATCATCGGCCAATGCAATTAAGAAGTGCCAACTCAAATAAGAAACAAGTAGCTAGTATGAACTAAATGGAATGCCTCATACATTGTTGGTCGAAACAAATATTAACATTCCGGGACGGAGTTAGCGAGCCGAGGTAGGATGCACAAGAGATTGATATTTGTGCAATCACACGAGGCTCACTAACACCGCCCACGAGTGTACGGTGACCAAGCATTTTAATCATCGGCATTTTGAAAATCTCAAAGCAAATGGAATGACAAAATGGAATAAGTGCCTCATACATTGTTTGTCGAAACAAATATGAACATCCCGGGATGGCGTTAGTGAGGCCAGGTAGGATGCACAAGAGATTGATATTTGTGCCATCACACCGAGGCTCACTAGCGACACCCGGAGTGTACGGTTGACCGAACATTCTAATCATCGGCATTTTGAGATACCAAAGCAAATGGAATGACAAGGGCCTCATACATTGTTGGTCCAAACAAATATGAACATCCCGGGATGGTGTCGGCGAGGCAAGGTAGGATGCACAAGAGATTGATATTTGGACATAACATCATCATACCTAACATCGTAGCTTCATACAATTTAATATAGAATTCAAACAACACGAAGCAACGAAGATAGAGTTGACAACACTCTAAGTTCTAACTATCGGTGTCCGAGCCGGATTCGCCGGTGTGGGGGTAGTGCACACGGCGGGCGGTGTCGTCGAACACCTTGACGATCATCTCGCTGTCCCCTCGTACGGGAAGGTGAGCTGGCAGCCGGGCTCGAGGTGGAGGTCACGGGCGAACTTGTCCCACCCCGTGTGCGGGTACATCTTGCCCTGCCCGTCGAACAGGACCTCCACGGACCAGCGGCAGAAGTTGCGGCTAGCCTCCCGTAGGCGCAAGTGCGCCGGCTCGACGCCGTCGACGAACTCGGCGAACTTGTCCGGTAGCCTCTTGATGCCGAGTGGGTCGTCGTCGATGCGGAGGAGGAACTCGAAGCGGCGTTCCTCATGCGAAGACGAGGAGGATGCGGGTGACGGTGACCGTGGGGCCCTTGCTGCTCCACCGCGGCGGCCCCTTCCCGGCCGCGGGGGCGCCTAGGACCGCGGCCTCGACCGCCTCGCCGGCCACCGGGACCGGCCATCCTACATGTTTACATTTTTGAACCATATTACGATCCATTCCACTAACAAAATTGGACATGACCTATGCTAATTTATGGACATATGAGTGCCCCATTTTCGCCGAAACGGAAATGAATCAACATTTCGGCGATAATGGGCAACTCTGTCGATCCCTGCACAAGAATATGACACCATATACACCAAAAAATCCACCAGCTGAGCACCATGGCACATATACACCAAAAAATCCAGCTGAGCACCATAGCACATGTACACTAATTGAGCACCATAGCACATATCGACCAGGCTGAGCAGCCGGTACCACCATCCAACAACACCTAGTAGCAGCGGCAAGCTGGCTAGCGGCAGACGACAAGCTAGCGAGTAGCTAGCAGCAAGCTAGCGATAGCTAGCACCAAGCTAGCTAGCGAGCGGCAAGCTAGCAGATAGCTAGCGAGCGAGCAAGCTATAGCGAGCGCAAGTAGAAGGAGCTGAATAGCAACCATACTCCACGAAGTTGCATGGGAAGCAAAGTGAAAATTCACGGGGAATGCTACATATATTACTTGTATTCCTATTTTTAACATGTTTAGACATAAACACATTATCGTACGGAGAGGGCAAACCTTCGGCGGAAATTGAGCCGATGACGAGGAAGCCAAGCAGATCTTGGACGAGGAAGCGAGCGAGATCTTGGACGAGGAAGGATCATCAGCGGAGGTAGCGGCGCCGTACTATTCGGTGGACTGCAATGTATAAAAGCATGTAATAAAGCATTATAGAAACAAGGCTAATCATGTATGCAAACAAGGCTAATCCGCAAGTAATTACGAAACTTTCACTAAAGCCTCTTTGTTGTATACAGGGACAAAGAATGATGCAAACATGAGATGATGCAAACGGGAGATTACCTAAGCACGGAAGCAATCTCAAACGACACGGTGTAGGTAACCTTCTCCTTTTGCTTTCCCTCGCTCCACTTACTGCAGCAACCAAACAAATCGACCATCAGAATCGTCGCAAATCATAATTATGATCAGAAGTATGGCCAAAATAAATAAATACAAATATCACTCGATGATGTACATAAACTAAGTATTAAACTGAAACCAACAATAAGGGATAGAAAACTGTATATTCATGACATCCATTTTTGGTCATTGGCTAAAGCTTAACGACGAGATCACCTTCACGGTATCAAGTAGAAAATGGAAGGAGACAACATGTTGTCAAAAAAGAAAAGGAAATGCTGCATATTATTTACGAGATACATCCAATCTACACCAGGAACGACGCAATTAGAGGCCGGACAGCTATGAACTTTATTACGGATGCGGACACGGACCATCGGACCCAATCCTCATCCAAACGAGCCGGTGCGTGATATACTCATCAGAAACAACCAAAGCATACTAACTCCTAAGCCTAGAGTACAAGCTTAGCAACACCACTTCTAGCATTAACTTACTACTACAAGAATTAAAGATAGGAGATATCCTAAAGAGTATCAGTATAGTAATAAAATTAAGACGAGGTATATAACCATTGCTGAATAAGATGTCCAGTACACAGTAAGGTAGCAAACAATGTTTGCTAGTAAGTTAATACTCCAGGGGACAGAACAAAACAAAAACACAAGTGTATAAGAAACAATGTTTGCTAGTAAGTTAATCCAGAAAATATCCTCTTTCACAAAGGATATCACCTAAATCAGGAGGACGTGATCAGTTAATATCCTCTTTCACAAAAGATAACATAAACTCTAGGTGAAAGGCAACAGTAAGTAAACACTAGATTCAGATGCAACGTAGCTCTGTATGCTTGACACAAGTATGGTTGCTATTCGTGGAGTATAGCAGCAGCAAGCTAGCAGCAGCAAGCTAGCAGTAGCTATACCAACACAGGCTAGGCATATAGTATATGCTATTTTCCAATGCCTTTGGAAACATTTGGAATATATGGCACGGTCCAACACGGTAGCAGCGGCAACCTGTAACATTTGTAGGCTCCATCATGGAGAGAAAACAATGTGTTATACTGAACTCCAAAGTAACGACTACATCGACGAGCAATCGAACCAACAAGATTGCAGCGATAAACGTTATCGGATTCAGCACACCGTGTACCACATATGCCATATAATTCAGGGACATGATTCAACGAAACAGATTACGGCAAGCAGATTGAGTAATCACATTCACATAGGCACGGTGCGGTGAAATCTAATCGGTTAAGCGGCATAGAGCATCGGTACTACGAAAGTTCCGGTTCGCAAATGCATCCGCTACTACATTATTCGAGACAGAGACGGCGTGATTGGACCTTGGAGGGAGCGAAATCAAGCTGCGCCTTGTCGGCGGAGCTCGAGGGGAGCACCGAGCAGAAGTAGCAACTAACCTAGCAGAGGAGAAGGAGGGGAGGAGCACGGCGGCTACCTGGGAAGGATGCGCGGTGGCGTCAGCGGTCGAAGGCGTCAGCGGTCCTCTGCGGCAGCGTCAGCGGTCGAAGGCGTGGCGGCGTCAACGGTCGAAGGCGCGCTTCTCTTGCCGGTGCTCCACGACGTGTTGCGGCGAGTACGGCGAGCAGGTGGGGAAATCTCAATCTGGCCACAGTGGGGAATGGAGGGCGAGCGGGTGGCTTCGTAGATCCGGGGAGAAGGTGGGAGGGCGCGGTGGTGAATGGGCGCGAGGGCGTCGCCGGCGGAGAGGAAGAAGGGGAGGGGTGGCGGATCGAGGGACGGCGGCGTCGCTCGGGGGAAGAAGGGGAGGGGTGGTCGGGTGGGATGCTGGTCGGGACGGGGAAGAAGGGGAAATTTCTAAGTCCCCCGACGCCTTAGCAATAGCGCACCTCTCGGGGTGCGCCACTATGAGGCTTAGCAATGGCGCACCTCTAGGGGTGCGCCACGCACTCTTTATGTACGGGTCAAAACAATAACGCGGGGGGATTGACATATCCCGCTTAGTACCGCAACGGCTACGTCCCTGGTTGGTTTGTGCCAAACCCCTGCCGGCCGGAGTTCGAACCACTGGCGGCCCCATTTTTTTTCCTTTTCTTTTTAAATTGATTTAACACTATAATAAACATCCAAAATAGCATAATACACCAAAATAAAAGGCATAAATAATTATAATTATGTAGAATATTTAAAATACTATAGAATCTAGAAAATATCCAAAAATATAAATTATATGTCTATTTTGATCGGTACAATGTGTAGATTAACAATATGACATCCATTATTCATACAATAAAATGATACATAATTATCTTTTCACAATCTTCTTGCCCTTCTTTCTCGCGGTTGAATAATTTAGCCTCGGAACTCCTAGACTTCTTCTCTTGAATGGACGGCCTTTAGGTAGGGTGGTCCTGCTTCTTCTTGTTGTGTATGGTTCTTCATCATCGTCGTCGTCATCTTCCATCTTCGGATCGCCGTACTTGGTCAAAGTCTAGCTCGTTGGCGGCTCCATCCATTCCGATGATGCTCCTTTTGCCTCTCCTCACGACAACACGGCTGGGCTTTTGCGGGTCGGTAATGAAGAAGCATTGGTCCACTTGGGAAGCTAGTACCCATGGCTCATATTTCGCGGTGACCTTTGCGCCCGCTGTCTTGGATTTGGCTTCGGGTATAACCATGGTGGTGAAATGCCGGTCTTCTTTTATGACGTTCTTGGCCCACCGACACGGAACATCGGCACATTCTCTCCGGCGTAGCTCAGCTCCCGGATCTCCTCGATCTTTCGTAGTATCTACGCTGACGTCACCGGTGTAGGACTCCATCGTTACCCCGGAGTTCGATAATCGCTCTTCATGTCATTTTCCTCGGTGTAGAATGTGTAGCCGTTGATATCGTACGCCGAAATGTCATCGGGTTGTGTTCGGCGCCCTGTGACAAGGCGAATATGAGTTTTCTTCCGCAGAAGAATCCTCGTCTATAGGGTACGTCGGCATCTTGTCCTTGAACCACCGCGTGAAGGTTGAGTTGTGCTCTTTGATTATATCTCCGTCCGAGTCCTCTGTTGGCCACGATCACTCGTACGTCTTTGCGTTGAAGGTTTTGTGCTCTACCACCCAAGGATCGACCACGTCTATGTGTTGTAGCGCGACTAGGTTTGCTCTTTCAAAGTCGGCGATTCGACCCTTGAAGTCGACATGCATTTCGCGGCTACCGTCGCGGTGACCCCATCCGGCGAGCTTCCCGAGATGCTGTTTACGGGCGAGGCCAACGGGGTTCTCGATTTCTAGATAACTCGTGCAGAAGGAGATGCACTCTTCGGTCGAGAAAGCCCTTGGCTATGCTTCCGTCCGGACGTGCCTCGTTGCGAACGTACCCTTTGATGACACCATTCATCCTTTCGAACGGCATCATGATGTGCGGGAACGTCGGCCCCGGTTGGATGATATCCTCCACGATATGTACCAGCGAGATGCACCATAACGTCGAAGAAAGCGGGCGGGAAGTACATCTCAAGCTCGCACGAGTATCACCACGATCTCTTCCTGTAGCCTTCTAAGTTGCCTCACGCCAACGGACTTCCGAGAGATGACGTCGAAAAAGTTGCATAGGCCAAAAAGCGTTTCACGGACGTGCGCGTCCATGATCCCACGGATTGCAACCGGAAGTATCCGCGTCATCGGCACGTGACGGTCGTGAGACTTCATCCCGCTGAACCTCTGCTTCGCTTTGTCTAGGTACCTGCTTATCTTCCCCGCGTAGCACGTAGGGAAGTTTTACTCCTAGGAGACAGTCGAAAAACTGCTCGATCTCCTTCGACTTAGAGTGAAGCACGCGGGGGGCAGTAATATTCAATCTTTTTGGCATTTTTCCCTTGCGACGACTTTGCGTGTCCTCCGCCTCATCATCGTCATCGTCATCATCATCATTAGGGCGTCCCGCGTGAAGCTCCTCCCTGATCCCAATTGATTGCAAGTCGTACCTTGCTTTCGGCCCATCTTTGGTCTTCTCTGGCATGTTCAGGAGGGTAGCAAGCAGACTCTCGCACACGTTCTTCGTGATGTGCATGACATCAAGGCTGTGAGGCACACGGAGGATCTTCCGATACGGCAAGTCCCGAGAAAACGGACCTCGTCTTCCATACCTTAGCGGCGGCTCCGGCGCCTTTCGCTTCTTTCCGGCGGTGGGCACTCTTTCCAATTTTTCAATAGCTCGTCTATTTGCTCGCCGCTTCTCGTACGTGGCCGTCTTCGGGGTTCGTCTTCACCATCGAACAGATCCTTGCGTTTCCTCCATGGGTCGTCCTCGCGAAGCCACCTTCGATGTCCCATGAACACCGTTTTCGAGGACCCGGGATCTCTATCTAGGCGGCGGTACGTTGTGTCGTCCATGCACCTTACGCATGCATTGAATCCGTGGACCACCTGCCCCGCGACATATCCGTAACCGAGAAAGTCGTGCACCGTCGTGAGCATTGCGGCTCTCATAGGGAAATATTCTTCCGCGGCGGCGTCCCACGTATTGGCGGGCGTGTCCCATAGCGTGGCTAGCTCCTCTTTCGAAGCCCCATATACGGATTGATATCGTTCCCTGGTTGTTTCGGCCCTTAAATTAGCATACTCATTTGAATGTACTTCCTCTTCATGCACAACCGGGGGGAGGTTGTACATCCACACAAACACGGGCCGGGTGCTATGCGTGCTGCTGCGGCTGCCAAACGGATTGACTCCATCGGTGCTCGCGCCCAGCCTTATATTCCTAGGATCGTCCCCAAATTACGGGTACTCGAGGTCCAACGCATTCCACGGCTAGCATCCGAAGGGTGTCTCAACATCCTGTCCTTTTTCTTTTTCTTCGGATCATCTGCGTCATCTTCTCCCTTCCTCATCTCCGCGTGCCGGCGCATTAGCTTTGCTTGCTTAGGATCCGCGAAATACCGCTGCGAGACGAGGAGTGATTGGAAAGTACCACACCACCTTCCGAGGAGCTTTCTTCCCCTTCTTGTACCGACGACGCCGCACTCCGGACATATGGTACACTCTGCGTGCTCGTTCCGATAAATGATGCAATCGTTCAAGCACACATGGTATTTCACATGCGGTAAATCCAGAGGACACACGATTTTCTTGGCCTCCTCGATAGTAGTCGGACACGTGTTACCTTTGGGAAGACGTTCCTGCCAGAATGACATGTTGTCGTTGAAGGATGTGTCGGTCATTTTGTGCTTTACCTTCATCTCCAGAGCCATGAGCGTTACTTTCAGGCGGGTATCCTCCGGCCTGCATCCTTCATACAATGGAGTAACCGTGTCTACCTCCGGTTGATCCATCTTGGCTTTCTCTCGGGCGGCAGCTCTTGCGTTACTCGTACGCTTGAGAAGCAGCTCTTGAAGATAAGGGTCCTGCACCCGAGTCCATCGACGATGGTTCATCGTCTTCATCTTCATGATCGTCATGATGACCTCCATCTTGATCTTCCTCATCATCAGGTCCGGGATCTCCTACATTGTGGTCATCATCATCTCCGGGATCTTCTACATCCTGATCATGCCCGAGATCTTCTACATCCTGATCACCTCGGCCTTCCTTACTTCTTGTTGAATTCCCATGGACAAATTCATAATCATCTTCGTCGCCTTCCCACCGATAGCCATCCATGAAACCACGCATGAGAAGGTGGTCCCGCACCATATCGGCTTTAGGGTCCATAAGGCTCGTTAGCTTGCATCTTCGACACGGACATCTTATCTCCTTTTGGTTATTTCTAATCATCTCGGTCGTCGCGGCTTTCAAAAACCTAGCCACAACGCCTTCGCTCATCATGCGGACCATGGTCGCCTGCGGATATAGAGAAAATGGATATCTTAGCATACCAAAAGAAAATTTTGGCATGACCTTCCCTAAAAATAGGACATGTATATGCTTAGTATGCCCAACATTCGTCGAAACGGAAATGAATCAACGTTTCGGCAAAATATTGGCAACTCCATCGCATTTCAAATCCCTGCAAACAAAAACACATGCAACACATGTGTGGAGGCTTCGCATATACAACACACATGTGGATCCGCGGAGGCTTCGCATACAACACACATGCACGTGGCGCTTTTCGCGCATGCGCACGTACACATGATATCATCGAGCTTCGCACATAACATATGTGCATGACGTGTGTGCAAGACGATCGGAACCGTTCACACACAAAGCATAAAACCAACAAAGTTACCGATACGGCGAGACCTAGAGTGTTGGATGAGGTAAAAAGTTGAGATTGAGTAGGGTATTGAGCTAAGAAAGCTTCACCATTAGTTACCTATGAAGAAAATTAAGTTTACCAACTTAATTTTGGTGAATGAAGAGGTGAAAATGAGGTGGGAAGGAGGGCCAACACGACCGGATCCAGATTTGGTGGGAGGTGGTGGTGGAAGAGTGTTTGGGGAAAGTGGGTGGCACATGTGAGTGGAGGGTGAAAAGCGAGGAAATGGTCCCGGAGTTGCAGTGGCGCACCACCTAGCCGTGCGCCACTTGCTAGGGTGACATAGCAATGGCGCATTGCTAAGTGGTGCGCCATCTGCTCACCTCGTTACTGTTTAACCCACGCCCCTGCCCAACCTAGCGAGTGGCGCACCATGTCGGCGGTGCGCCATACCTAGTAGTGGCGCACCAAGCGATGCGCCATTGCTAAAGCCCTCATCTCCGAAGGGCCACGGCCACCTCCTAGCGAGTGGCGCACCACAAAGACATGCGCTATAAGTAAGCCATGTGCGGTGGCGCACCATGCGGACGTGCGCCACTATTAGTTTTGGGTGGGAGCCGGCCTCTCGCCGGAGTAGTAATGGCGCACCACAAACAAGGTGCGCCACTACTACATTTGTAACAGTGGCCCACCATTTTGTGGTGCGCCATCGCTAAGTAGTAGTGGCGCACGGCAGCCATGGTGC